>NC_056499.1:15289531-15294677 GCF_014905685.2 Nematolebias whitei | reverse complement strand
GTGTGTGTGTGTGTGTGTGTGTGTGTGTGTGTGTGTGTGTGTGTGTGCGTGCGTGTGTGCGTGTGTGTGTGTACAGTGAACCACCATTCAACAACGAGAGGAGGCCACCATTCATTCAACCTTTATTTATACAGGTTAATCCCACTGAGTCTCAGGGACTCATTTACAAGAGACCTGATTTTAACAAAGAGTGATGACAACAGTGGACAACAAAGACAACAATAGACAATCATAAAATATGCATACAAATTGAGAATTTTTATAACAAGTGAAAATAAAATGGTATTTAAAAGAAAATGTAAGAAAAAAACAGCTAGATTATAAGGTGATGTAGAAAACTAAAAACAGGAACATGTCTGCATTGTTTTTTCCAGAAACTTAACAGATGTTTGAAGCCACTTAGAGAGGTCAAGGTCGAGAGCTTCACATCTTTTTGCAAGATATTCCAGGGTACAGGAGTGGCCTAGGAGAAGGCCCTTTTGCCTAGTTCAGTCTACACTGAGGGAACACTGCATGAAATGTCGTAAGAGCGCACGCTGTAGCTGCACTCACGCAGTGACATGTAGGAGGAGATGTAAGAAGGCAACAGACCGAGAAGTGATTTAAAAATGAAAATTTAACAGTGGGAGAGTCTGCGTGAAGTTAATTATGACCAGTTAACCAGTGAACACAGGGTACAATGGTGGGTACGGTAGTTACAGCCAGTTATGAATCTTAGCGTATTATGATAGACAGCGTCAAACATCTGCACGGTGCTTGTAGGGGTGTTCATGTAAAAAATGTCACCATAGTCATTGGAGGGGAGGAAAGTCACAGTCACAAGATGTTTCCTAGCATTCAGAGTTAAACAGGATTTATTTCTGTAAAAGAAACCCAGTTTAACTCTCAGTTTCCTTACTAAGTTTTCCACGTGGAGCTTAGAGAAATGCAAATCGGCCAAAATACCCAAATATTTGTAGGAATCGATAAACTCAATAGGACACCATTTGAGGATAAAATCAGAAGAAGAACTGCTGGGACCGACTTTCTGTTTGCAAAAAGCATCCCTTTGGTTTAGTCGGCGCCCTGTGATGGACTTGCAACTCGTCCAGGGTGTACCCCGCCCCTCGCACAGCAATTGCTGGACATGGGCACCAGCGACCCCCGTGACCCAAATGGAAGAAGCGGGTAAAAAATAATGGATAAATGGATGGATGGTTTTGTCTGTGTTTAGGACAAGTTTGTGACAGAACAAATCTGACTGGATGATGTCAAAAGCGGATTGCAATAGCTGGAAAACCTTTGCAACTGTTTTAGCTTGACAATAAACAACTGTGTCATCAGCACCAACACCAGCACTCAGAACCTGTGGATTAAAAACCTGTCCAACAGGATGCTGACACAGCCAGTGATGGACATGCTGGCTAAAGGCCTGAATTTTGCCATCTCTCCACAGGAAACACCCATTATCCCTGCCACTGAATCTACCATCTGCAACAACAACCTGACTGAAACAGAGGCTGAACAACTTAGGATAAAGATAATAGCAACCCTCTCCAGTGCCAAGCCACCTCCCTCAAATCTCCCACCACAAGAAAGAAAAGCTTTTTAACACCTCTTAGCCAGGACCAATGCGCTTTATGAGCTGACAAAGGATGCATAGTGGCCCTCAGTACTTCTGATTACCAGGACGAAATATCCACACTACTGACGCCAATACTTATGACACCTTAAAGATGGACCCAAGCAGCGCCTACAAAAAGATCTCAGACTACCTGCAGCAACTTGAAAAAGAGATAATTAATTGTTAATTTTTCAACAGATTATATCCAGTGGAAGCCATTCCATGCTTTTATAGACTTTCCAAAATCCACAAAACAGGAACACCACTCAGACCCATCGTCAGCAGCAGAAACTCTGTGACATATAAAACTTTTTGCTGATATTTTTAGCAGGAGCATGTGGCGTGGCATCCAGACAATCTCCAACTACAAGGACAACAAAAAACCTTGCAGTGACAATACAGAGTTCCTGAACGAACTCAACATTTTGACAGGTTTGAGGCACAAAACAACTCCCCAGCAATGAAAGAGACCCCACCACTGACGAGCAATCAGAGCCTGGAAACAGTGGTCTGCAGGACACTGAAATACTAAACGCCAGGAAAGCAGCGGGACCTGACAATATACCAGGAAGAGTACTCAAGGAATGTGCAGAACAGCTTGTCCCTGTGCTGCTGACAGACATTTTTAACAACTCCCTGAAGCAATCTATCGTTCCCTCCTGCTTCAAGGCAGCCACAATCATAACAATGCCTAAAAACCAAACAATAGCCGGCCTAATCGCCCCGTGGTTCTTACGCCCATCATGATGAAGTGCTTTGAATTAAGCAACACATCACCTCTAATTTTACTCCCTCTTTTGACCCATTACTGTTTGCTTACCGGGCAGCACGGTGGCGCAACTGGTAGAGCTGCTGCCTCTCAGCGAGCAGGTCTTTGGTTCAAACCCCAGTCCAGGGGCCTTTCTGGGTGGAGTTTGCATGTTCTCTCCGTGCATGCGTCGGTTTTCTCCGGGTACTCCAGTTTCCTCCCACAGTCCAAAAACATGCATGTTGGGCTGATTGGTAACCCTAAATTGTCCCTAGGTGTGAATGAGAGAGTGAATGGTTGTTTGTCTCGTTTGTCTCTATGTGGCCCTGTGATGGACTTGCGACCCGTCCAGGGTGTACTCCGCCCCTCGCACAGTGATTGCTGGACATGGGCACCAGTGACCCCCGTGACCCAAAATGGAATAAACGGGTAAAGATAATGGATGGATGGATGTTTGCTTACCGCTCCAACTGCTCAACAAAGGATGCCATTGCCTCAGCACTCCACCTACACCTGGAGGAGAAAAACACCCATGTACGAATGCTGTTTGGACTTCAGCTTAGCAGTCAACACAACCATACCACAGCACCTGGTCATCCAACTAGGCTTCAATATCACCTTCTGCAACTGGATCCTTGACTTCCTCCACAGTCAGTACCGGTGGAAAACCGTCAGGGTAGTAAGAAGTAGAAGGTTCAGGAGACACGTCATCTCTGGAACACGTCAGAACTTTACACCACCAGGCCTAACATGTCCCCACAAAGACAGAAGGCACAGACCACATGAAAGAAGTTCTCCAAACCTGTGGATATCCTAACTGGACCTTTGTCAACTCGGCAAACAAATCCAAAAAACACTGCAGAGCAGATCAAACACAAAAACGTTATTCCACATGCTGCTGGAGGAGCTGAGAAAATCCAAACACAACATCCTGGTCCTTTTTAAACCCTACACGACATCCCTCAGACAGAGACTGGTCCATCCTGAGGACAAAATATCCAAACCCTGACTGAGCGGTGTGATGTCTGCAGAAATGTTCTGACCTCCAGGTAGGAGAAACTAAAAAACATCTCCACAGATGCATGGTCCAACACCTCCACACAGGACAAAATATAAAGAACTATTCTATGTTTTAACCACAGAACTGTTTTTTATCCGTGAAATTGTAAATATTGTTCAATAAATCTAAAAAAGTTAAGTATGGTCCTCTGGACGGCTTCAAATTGAGCATGCATCAGGATATTGTTCAATAAAGTTTATTGAAACGGTTTCTGACGTCATATCCGGTGTTAGCGGAAGCCGGACTATTAACTTATAAATGGCTGCGTTTTTGTAGCGGTTCCGAAGCAGCAGACCCTGAAAAGGTCTAACGGAATGTGTTTGATCAGAGCGGATCTCGGTCCGGTTCGGGTCTGTCAAATAATTTGCTCTGAACGGTTCAGTGGAGCAGAGTTCGGTCAGAACTGTTAGCCCGGCCTGTATGTTAGTGTGTGTTGACGGTCCGGCGGGTTTCGGGCCGGAGTGACAGTTCTGTAACTTTAGTAGAATCCCGAGCCCAGATGCCCGAACCAGGACCCAGGATGAACGGGTTTTCGGTCGCAGAGCTGTGCTGGTTGTTCTGCTGCCCGCCCTGCCCCAGCCGGATCGCGGCCAAGCTGGCCTTCCTCCCTCCGGAACCCACCTACTCGGTCCGCAGCGACGGAACCGGCAAGAGCAGCCTGCAGCTGAGCCAGCGGGCGGACTGGCAGTACTCTCAGCGGGAACTGGACTCCGTGGAGGTGTTCAGCACCAGGAGCAGCCGGGGGAACCGGATCGGTTGCATGTTCGTGCGCTGCGCACCGAACAGCCGGTACACCCTGCTGTTCTCCCACGGGAACGCCGTGGACCTGGGCCAGATGTGCAGTTTTTACATCGGACTCGGGTCCAGAATCAACTGCAACGTCTTCTCTTATGACTACTCAGGGTACGGGATCAGTACCGGGAAACCGTCCGAGAAGAACCTGTATGCAGACATCGAGGCGGCCTGGCAGGTTCTCAGGAACAAGTAAGTCCTCTGAACCCGTTGGTGAGCCTGGACTTCGCAGGTCCGTTAGTAATCTGGATCAACAGTTCTCCAGGCTACTGTGTCTCAGTGTCTGTCCAGATCTGTGTCTCAGTGTCAGTCCAGATCTGCTTCTCAAGGTGTGACAGATCAGAGTTTTAGCTCCAACATGATTTTCAAAGAGCGGTGAGCTAAAACCGTTTTCTGCTTTTGGAGGGCTCTGAGATCTGAACAAGATCTGAACTGATTTTGGAGACTAACACCAAAGACCTGAAACACCCAATATGGATCAGCTGATCCAGATTTTCTTTGCTTATTGCTTAATGGGGTCTGTGTTAAAACAATATTTACGTAAAGTCAGGTCTGTAGGGTGAAGTCTGCCTTGGGTCAGGTCTTTTTAGGGTCAGGATTGTGTAGGGTCAGGTCTGTCTAGGTTCCATTCATGGTAGTGTGACGTCTGTGTGGGGTGAGGTCTTTAGCATAATTTCTCTTTAGGGTTAGTTCTTAAGTTTTTGGGATTGTTAAGGGGCTGTTCTGCAAAGGTCTCAGTTTAAATAAGGTCTGTAGAGTTTGGTAGTAAGGTCATTGTAAGGCCAGGTCTACATAGGGTCAGGTCTGTGTAGTGTGAGATCTGTAGGGTCAGGTCTTTGTACTGTGAGGTCTGTATGGTCAGGTCTTTGTACTGTGAGGTATGTAGGGTCAGGTCAGTGTACTGTGAGGTCTGTAAGGTCAGGTCTGTGTACTGTGAGGTCTG
>NC_056499.1:15285680-15289521 GCF_014905685.2 Nematolebias whitei | reverse complement strand
GTCTGTGTACTGTGAGGTCTGTATGGTCATGTATGTGTAGAGGTCTGTAGGGTCAGGTCTGTGTACTATGAGGTCTGTAAGGTCAGGTCTTTGTTGTGTGAGGTCTGTAAGGTCATGTATGTGTACTGTGAGTTCTGTAGGGTCAGGTCTTTGTAGTGTGAGGTTTGCATAGGATGATATCATGTATGATGAGTGTTGTCCCATCTGGTCTCGTTCCTTCAGGTACAGTGTAACTCCAGAGAACATCATCCTGTACGGTCAGAGCATCGGCACAGTGCCCACCATCGACCTGGCTGCTCGTTACGAATGTGCTGCTGTCATCCTCCACTCCCCACTCATGTCTGGGCTCCGGGTGGCCTTCCCCAATACCCGAACGACCTACTGCTTTGACGCCTTCCCCAGGTGAGTGGGAACCACTCTGCAGGTCCCAGCAAGACCACTGGTTGCTTCAGGACTTTTCTCTTTTTGTTCCTCTGAATGAAGTGTGACACTTTGGAGATGTAGGTTGGTTGTTGAGAAGAATGATGAAACTGGATGAAATGTCGAACACCAACAGTTTCAGAGTTGGAAACTGTCTCCAACAGTGGAGTCTCATAGGTCTGCTGCCAAGGAGCCCATTAGGATTCAGCATGTGAAGAATGGTTCTGAGACCACCTAGTTCTTTTTGCCTCATCCAGGTTTTCTAACAGTTTCTTGTCTTCTTCTCTCCTTCACAGCATTGAAAAGGTATCTAAGGTGGCCTCTCCGGTTCTGGTGATCCATGGTACCGAAGACGAGGTGATCGACTTCTCTCACGGACTGGCCATGTACGAGCGCTGCCCGCGGGCCGTGGAGCCTCTCTGGGTGGAGGGGGCGGGTCACAATGACATCGAACTCTACGCCCAGTACCTGGAGAGACTCAAAAGGTTTATCTCCTTCGAACTCCTCACCTCCTGATCGCAGCTTCATCTCAGCCTCCTCTTCCTCGTCTAGGAGCCAGAACCCCACTGGTCAGGGACTACGGACAGGTGGACATGAAGTTCAGGTTCTGCTGAGTGATCCCAGGCAGAAGAACATGTGGTGGTTGCTGCAGGAACATAGCCACAATTAACTAGTTAACCTCACAAGTTACCTGTGGTCTAACCAGTTACTTTATGTCTAACTAGTTAACTTATTACAACATGTGGTATAACTAGTTACATGTGGTCTCACTACTTAACAAGTTACCTGTGGTCTTAGTAGTTACATGTTGTCTAACAAGTTAACTAGTTACATGTGATCTAACCAGTTAGCTGTTGTCTAACTAATTAACTTGTTGCATGTGGTATAACTAGTTACATGTGGTATAACAAGTTAAGTAGTTGCATGTGGTATAACTAGTTATTTGTGGCTAGGTACCTGTGGTCTAACTGGTTAACTAGTTAACCAGAGTTTCTACCAGCTGCTCAGACTTCCTGTTTTTCAGTTCTGCCCCCCCCCCCCCCCCCCCCCCCAACTTCACAATCCGGTTTATTTTATTTATTTTATTTCAAGTTTTATGGAGGATCAAAGAGTGGAGTGAAGTTTGTTTTATTGTTACTGACATTCCATATTTATTGTCATCCGGACTCTGGTTCTGATGTTGAGCGAGCTGCTGCCACGAGACACTTCTGTCAACAACATGACAGGAACCGACGGTTCGATCCGAACCAACTCTGGGATCCGATGGTCCCATCAGCCGTGACCTCAGAACAGCATCATCCCTGCTGAGGACCAGAGAGGCCTTTTTACTCCAGACCTGTCAGACCCGAGAGCAGATCCGATATGATGGTGGTGACGAAGATGTGGAGAACTGAGGAGATGGTGAGGATGACAAAGATGATGATGAAGGTGACCATGCCGGACCAGTTTTTGTTCTGGGTCTTTATTGACTGAGTCTTGGTCCATATTTCAGAGGGACCCTTGCAGGACCTGTGTGTGTGTGTGTGGTGGGGGGGGGGGGGGGTGGGGGGGTAATGGATCTGAGTTTTGGTGCTGTTTCTCACCAGTTGAACTGATTTTGGAAAAAGACTCAAACCCATGTAGTGTTTGTGTGTGTGGATGAGGGGACCAGTCTTGGACTTGCTGAGCCCTCAAGAGTTCTGCTGGGTTTCTTCTCTAAAGGTTCTGACAGAACCATGCTGACGGGCCTGTGCAGAAGGTTCAGTTTGGTTCTGTCAGCTAGAAACTGTGCAAAGTGAAGACCTGGGTTCTTATCTGTGGAGCTCATGGAGGTTCTTTCTCTTGATGAAGATGATGATGATGAAGATGATTTAACCTGTGTTTTTTGAAAGCTATCCAATCAGCTGTTCACTTCCTGTTTGTACAGGAAGTGCTGCACCTGCTGTCGACCTTCTGATTGTTTTGATAAATCCTTTTTACAGGTTTTTGTTGAAGTTAAATCATGAATCATATTTTCTGATTTAACTCCAGACCTGAAGGTCAAACATTATTATTAAAATATAATATAAATCTGTGAAAAACGTTGAATGCTGTGACACTGATGCATCGTGAGAAATGTTGAAGGATCTTTTAATGCTCATGTTGGAATAAAGGATGCATGAAGGTTTATGTTTCTGTCATGTTTCAGCTAGTGGACAGATTATCGCCCGCTGCCATGATAAGCAGGTGTCTGTTAGCAAAATATGAACCAACGGATGGACTTGATTGAAACTCGGATGGTTATTACTGGATGAACATCTACGACTGTTCACTTTAAGAGTCATTGTAATTCAAGATGGCTGCCAGATCAGCATTAGACAAACATGGTCGTATCTCAGGCAGTTTTACAGATCTGGACTGAAAACTGGGTGTGGTCATAGCTGAGCGTG
The DNA here is from genome assembly GCF_014905685.2 of Nematolebias whitei. Lineage (NCBI taxonomy): Eukaryota > Metazoa > Chordata > Actinopteri > Cyprinodontiformes > Rivulidae > Nematolebias > Nematolebias whitei. The sequence continues at coordinate 15,286,693 of NC_056499.1, read as the reverse complement.
AACCTCAACACGTATTCTGAAAGCTAACAGATGATGTGATGTTTCAAACTGACATCAAGGCGATGGGCGATATGCATTCCTGTAAGAATGCTGCACCTCAAAGTCACAACAATGATCCAAAGTAATTTGGCTCTGGATAAATATGTAAGAAAACATTTCATCACGCCCTTCTGTTTCATTTGAGCAGTTTTGCTTCACTTCAACCTCAGGTCTACTACCAGAGGCCTGGGTTCTGTTCAGCATCTCAGCTGTTCCTAGGACTGCGCTCTTCTGCACAGATCTCAGGTTCCTGGGATGATCTGTTGGAGCAACTCATCCAGATTTGGGGTCACAGCACCAAGTGCTTCAATGACCGCTGGGACTACTAATGCTTTGACTTTCAACAACTTCTGTGTTTCCTCTTTCAGCTCCTGTTTCTCCAGCTGCTCCTTCTTCCTGATGTTTGTCTTTGGGATTGTTACATCACCCCTCCTCCTCTTCTTGTTCACCTCCACAAGGTCCAGTAGGTTAGCAATCACCCATTTGTTTGTCTGGATCTGGAGTATCTTAGCCCTTCCATTCTCCACCACCCTTGGTAGAGTCCTTGACTTTTGACTGTGGGATCTCCAGTCCATACTTGGCACAGATGTTCCTGTGTATTATTCCAGATGTTCTTGTGTACATATTATTGCAGTTGTTCCTGTGTATTATTCTAGTTTTTTCCTGCATATTATTCCAATGTTTCTGCATATTATTCTAGCCACTTGATTATGATGTTCCATGTATACGTTGCCTGCTTGCATCTTGGGTCTTGTTTGTTCTGGTAGACCCCGGCCTCTATTGCTCTTGTGCCGCCATGATAAGTGTCTGAGCTGTCCTTCAGTCCAGTGCAGGGACTGATCTTTCCATCATGGCTCTTCTTGTTCTCCTTATTCCTCATTGGGTTTCTGCTGCTGCCTGAGACATTCACTCATCAGGCCGTCATCAGTCTTGGAATCTAGCTGTTTTTTGTTTTGTTACCTTTTCCTTTTAGC
>NC_056499.1:15278350-15280680 GCF_014905685.2 Nematolebias whitei | reverse complement strand
AGGATGACTTCATCATTGAGGGCTTTCCTCCTGATGTCCTCCAGGATCTTAGTCATTTTCAGTTCAACACTCGGTCTCTCCATTTCATCTGCTGACGACCACTGGGACCACTCCTTCAGAGATGGCCCAGGTGTCTCGATAATCTCTCTCACTGTTCTCCTTCACGGTCTCTGTCTGTCAGGATGGCCTGCTCTTAGAAGATTTACACACGTTTCATCTTCCTTCCATGTCTTGATGATGGATCTAACAGAACTCCTGAAGATGTTCATGACCTTGGGAATCCTTTTGTCCTTATCCCTTGGAGTTTACTCTGAGTGCAATTAAAACACTTTAAAAAGGGTAAACATTTGAGATTATATATTTTAGATAATTGATATTTTTCTAATAAGAACTTTGATTTGACACCATAATTCATGCTCAATACGGTACAAATCCTACAATGTTCAATCAAGTCATCTTGGCACCAGGAAACTGGGGGGGGGGGGGGGGGGCCGCTGGGGGAGTGTGCTGTTTGTGGGACTACTCAGTTTGTTGGTGACTCCTCAGAATTTAGAAGTCCTTTGGATGAAGGTCAAAACGTCTCAGTTAAATAAAAAATAAATTTGATTTTATTTCAACGCTGAAGAGGAATTTAAAGTATGCCAGTTTGACCGTGAACGATTTATGATGGCAATAAAAGTATTCAAGTCCAAGGGGGTGAATACTTTAAGTGTATACATTTTGTTTGTTTGTTTTTAATTTTGTAGCACTGATAGCACCAGCAGTTAACTGTAGCACTTCCTGCAGGAATTTTATTATTTATAAAAGGTTTAAATAAATGGCTGTGAGGGGATTGGAGCTGTCTGAAGACAACAGAGACTCCTGCTCTAGTTGCTGACTCGACTGTTTTCTCAGGTAAGATATTTAAAACTCCTCCCCTGAGCTCCACTTTAAATATCTGAACTATCCCTTTAACGTCATTAACTCTTTGGACTTCTGTTTGCTGGTTCCGTCCATGAAACACGACCCGGTTCACCTTTCCAAACGCACGCGAGGGCAGGGTGGATGTTCAGTGGGTGTGGCCTTCGGTCAGCTGGAGTAAAGGGGGCGGGGCTTCTCTGCGCGCCGCGTGTCACCAGCTGAGCTGGTACCGAGTCCTGTGAAGCATCTGTTCTGCGACAGACCGAACCTGGAGCCCGGACCTGGATCCTGCAGGTCTGTGGAGTTCTTTACCTCCTGTAGCTGTGATGTGCTCTTGTGTGAGTGTGTGCGCGCGCGCCGACTGCTCATTAATCAGTGCACGAGCTACAGGTGTGCAGGTCAAATAAATCTGTGATGGCTCGTGCGTGCACTGCTGTCACACGCAGGTCCGGACTGTTTCGCTGCGTGCACGGAGCTGAACGGATCCAGTTTGCTGGTTCCGACTCGGATCAGTCCTTAACGAACCGCTGATGGTGCGGAGGCGCGTGCACAGCTGATAAACAGTGGCAGGGTGAAGTCTGAACCCGGCTGCGGATTTCGAGTTCCGGACTTGAAGGGGAGAGAGATCAGGGTTCTGTCTGTGTGGACCCGGTTGGTTCCAACCAACGGGTAGTACCTGTTTACCTGAAAGCAGGGTTCTGTTCGGCTTCTCCCACTGGAAACTGGTTCTGTTTGCCATCCTCTCCTCCCCCAACAGGTCAGAACCCGTCCTTACAGCAGAACGGGCGCCAGGTTCTGTTCTGTCTGGATCTTCTGGTCCAGACCTGATGCCTTAAAGGTGAACCTGGTCTTTCTCTGTGGTCCGATCCAGTTCAAGTGCCACAGACTTTTCTTTATGTCTGTCAGACTGACCCGGTTCTGCTAGAGTTAAGTTGTTTGAGGGGAAAAATTTTTTTTATAATTCTTAAAGAAACGTGTTCAGAATTAATGAGGTTTACCTGTCCTCACTGTCAGACCTGTCTGTCTTACTGTCTGTCAGACCTGTCTGTCTTGTTGCTAGACCTGTCAGTCTTACTGCCTGTCAGACCTGACTGTCTTACTGCCTGTCAGACCTGTCTGTCTTACTGCCTGTCAGATCTGCCCCTCTGTCTCAGAGCTGTCTGTTTCACTGTCAGACCTGTCTGTCTCACTCAGACCTGTCTTACTGTCAGACCTGTCTGTCTTGTTGCCTGTCAGACCTGCCCTCATTGTCAGCCATCTGTCTCACTGTCAGACCTGTCTGTCTTACTGCCTGTCAGAGCTGTCTGTCTCACTGTCAGACCTGTCTGTCTTACTGATAGACCTGTCTTTCTCGCTGTCTGTCAGACCAGTCTGTCTCACTGACAATCATGCCTGTCTCATTGTCAGACCAGTCTGTCTCACTGACAATC
>NC_056499.1:15275799-15278340 GCF_014905685.2 Nematolebias whitei | reverse complement strand
CAATCATGCCTGTCTCATTGTCAGACCAGTCTGTCTCACTGACAATCCTGCCTGTCTCATTGTCAAACCTGTCTGTCTCACTGTGATACCTGCTTGCTTGTCAGACCTGTTGTAAATATCTTTCTCACTATCAGGCCTATCTGCCTCATTGTCAAACCTGTCTGCCTGTCAAATATCTGTCTCACAGTCACACCGGTCTGCCTCATTGTCAGACCTGTCTGTCTCACTGCAAGACCGGTTTGTCTCACTGTCTCAGACTTGTCTGTCTCGCTGCCTGTCAAACCTGTCTGTCAAACCTGTCAGTCATAAATCTGCCTGTCTGTCAGTCCAGTCTGCTTCACTGTTAGACCTGTCTGTCTCACTGTCAGACCTGCCTGTCTCACTGTCAAGGTTCAAGTTCTTTATTGTCATTTACATCACATTTGGTCCATGTTGTGGAACAAAACTGTGTACTCCAGGTCCCAGTTACACTCAAAAATAGCAAAAAATATAAAGTACCAGTATAAAAAGAAACGTTATATGAGGATCTAAGATACACCAAACAATAACAGTGTAAAAAAATACGGTATTAAACAGCAGCCTGAACATGAGTCTGTGTGAGCAGAGATGAAGTCGCATATCTCCAATTAAAGTGGCGTTACAGTGATTTTTATTTTCTTACAGTGATAATCCTGGTTGGGGATTCATGAGTCTAACAGCTTCAGGGTAGAAGCTGTTCCTCAGTGGTTCTACACTTAATGCTACACAACCTCCTGCCTGAGGGGAGTGGGACAAGAAGTGTGCGTGCTGGGTGAGTGGGGTCCTTTGTGATACAGGTGGCCTTCCTGCATCTGGAGGTGTAGATGTCTGTGATGGTGGGGAGGCTGACATCAACAGATTTCTGTGCAGCCTTCACCACTCTCTGCAAAGCTTTTCTTTCTGCAGCTGTGCAGCCTCCATGCCACACGTTGATGCTGGAGCACAGAATGCTCTCCACTGCACACCTGTAGAAGGAGGTGAGGACTGAGCTTCCCAGTCCAGCTCGTCTCATTGGCCAAGCATGTCTGTCTCACTTTCAGACCCTTCTGCCTGTCAGAAATATCTGTCTCACTGCACTTGTAGCTGTCTGCTCAGAGCCATCTGTGCAGAGTGTCTGTATTTGGAGCCTTTTTCCTTTTTCAGGTGAACCATCTGCATGAAAATTGATTTCTGGATGGAGGCTGTGGTTCTGAAGATTCTTTTCAACTGCTTCGCCAGGTTCATTAGAAGAATGTGACGAGTTGGAACAAGTCGGAACCTCTTGGATTCAGGGATTAGCTGGATGCAGACATAGATGTTTTCATTGTAAGACATTTGTCATTTCCATCACTTGACAGCCATCAAATTAAAAATGATTATCAGGGAACCTCACCTGCTTTCCAGACGTTAAAAATAAAACCGCATCGAACCCAGTTGACCTCCTCCTCCCTTTGGCTGCGAGCCCAATCTCTGGCACAGGAACTTCAGCTGAACAGGGTTTTTACCAGAGCTCCTCTGGTTCTGGTGTGGAAAACAGCCTCTAGGCTCTCACTTCAGTTTGTCGCTTAGAACCACTTAACTGTTGGAGAGCAGCATGTCCGTGTTTACAGAACCACGCTAGAACCTTCCTGGTTCTGTTCACACTCGTGCTTCTGAAATAAACATCAAGCCCGTGCTCTCTGTTGTGTGACACGTCTCTGGTTCGGTCCGCTGGTCAGAACCTTGTCCCTCCTGAAAGATTCTGCTCAGGATTCAGGAGCTGATTGGATCTGCTCCCCATTGGAAGGTACTCAGCACTTTGTGCACTTTTAGTTCTAATACCATGAAACCAAACCACTGTTGTGTTGGCTTGGTACCCACGGTCTTTGGATCAGTTGACCGACCCGTCAGAACCAGATATTTTTAGGCACAATTATCATTTCTGCACAATGAATCCACAAACCACTGACACACCGTGCATATTTCTGTGTGTGCGTGTTTTCATTTCACCTTTATTTAATCAGGCATAAACACTGAGGCAGCACGGTGGCGCAGTTGGTAGAGCTGCTGCCTCTCGGGGAGCAGGTTGCTCTGGTTCAAATCCTGACCGGGGGTCTTTCTGGGTGGAGTTTGCATGCGCTCTCCGTGCATGCACGGGTTTTCTCCAGGTACTCCAGTTTCCTCCCACAGACCAAAAACATGCATGTTATTGTCCCTAGGTGAGCGTGAGAGAGTGCATGGTTGTTTGTCTCTGTGTGTCCCTGTGATGGACTGGAGACTTGTCCAGGATGTCCCCACCTCTCGCACAGTGACTGCTGGACATGGACACCAGTGACACCTGAAAAGCAAGAAGCAAGTAAAGATAATAGATGGATAAACACTAAGAACAGATTCTTATTTACAGTGCTGGCCTGTTGTGGCTGATTCCCTCAAAGAAAAAAAAATCCTAAAGTTGCTTTGTTTACAAAGACTGTCGTCGTTGTTGTTGTTGTTGTTGTTGTTGTTGTTGTTGTTGTTGTTGTTGTTGTTGTTGTTGTTGTTGTTGTTGTTGTTGTTGTTGTTGTT
>NC_056499.1:15272620-15275789 GCF_014905685.2 Nematolebias whitei | reverse complement strand
TTGTTGTTGTTGTTGTTGTTGTTGTTGTTGTTGTTGTTGTTGTTGTTTAAAGGCAGTCTGCAGCAGTGAACTGATCCTCTGCAGAACAACAGGAAGTCTCAGCTGATGGTCTTCTTGCATCCATCTGCTGTTTTAAAACTACTCCTGTACATTTTATAAACTTAAAATAAATCGGTAACTGATCATTTTCTTGTTTCTTTCCTAAAAACGGCTGTGGGAAGTCCAGTTTTACGACGCAGCAGACGGACGTGAAAGAAATGATTATAGAGTGGTTAGTTCACTTCCTGTTGGTTTCTGCTACAATGTGTGAAGAAAACTGACATCTATAGATCCAGAGGGACTCAATCCACTGAGCCGACGGTGTTCTAGAGACCATCGGTCAGGTAGGACCCAGATGGATGGATGCACTTCTCTGGTGGGTTTGCACCATGGGAGTACCACAGGGCTCATTTCGGTATTAGTTCATGACCTTCTGAAGGTGTGTGATGTCTGTGGTTCAGGAGGACCTCAGACAGCCTCTCGTGCCAATCAAAGTCAGCACATGCTGACATGTCCTTGACACTGAACCTGTATTTTACACTTGCACCCTGACACCGAGGACAATTTGGATCCACTGGTGACCCTGGACAGGTGTGGTCCGATGCAGAGAACTAGTGGATGATAACGTTTATTCGGTTAAAGGTTGAACAATTGACGGAGCAGTGAAAAAACTAAAGGTGATGTTTTTGTTTGACCTTCAGCTGGCAGGTTGCGAGAGCTGAACACCTCCCAGCGTTGACCTTCAGCTGATCACATGAACTCTGTTGTTCTTGTGTTTTGTAATCATCATCTTGTTGGGTTGAAACTGTGTCTTATCCCTCTACTGGCTGAAGTGACAAACTCTGGGCTCTGTAGATAAAGGACCTCTGTGGCCATCTCCAGAAGCTCAGAACGTGACGACTGAACGTTTCTTGGAGGAGAACTGTTTGAAGTGTTATGTTGTGACTCTGTGCTTGTGGAGAACCAAACCATGTTCGAAGTGTTTTTATGGACACGGTTAACTGGACACCAGTCCTGGAACAACTTCACTCTCATTGAGCAGACTCTGACGGTTCCTCAGTTTGAGTTGGACGTGTTTGAGGTGAGGAATGAGGAAGACTGTGACAGACAGCTGCACCTCCAGGGGGGTCAATGTGTAGTGTTTGGGTGGATTTCTGTGGGCCACTCTGCGGGCCGCTTGTCCTCACATGGTGGACACAAATGGAGCAGAAGATTTAATACTTTTAGAATAATAACTAGTCCAGAACAGCTTATGATTTTTTACACTAAATCAGCTTTCAACCAAAAATCTTTTTGTAGGAAAACAGAAAAAGTTTAGACGTGTGAGCGCACAAGGCTGTGTTTTTCTTTCCTCTATAATTTGTGTGACCTTCTGTCGGTTTGGCCATTTTTGTTTCGGTATGTGACTCATCATGACCCCTCCCTGACTGTCTCACCAGGGACAGGTTCAAGTCTCTGGGCTCTTTGTCGCTCATCTTTACATTCTAATGGAAACCTGCAGTGTGGTCCAACCACCACTCCACATATCTGCACCAGTCCTCTTCAGGCCCTATCAGAGCAGGGGTAAGACCAAAGTCTTCTCCTCTGTCATCTGCAAACACCTTTAAATCTGAAAAACTTCCAAATGATCCATGAAAAAACCTTTCTAAACTTTGATACGCCATGTACATCATTTGTGACACGTAGCATTTCCTGATCCAGAGGTCACTTCCTGGTCATCCAGAGGTTATTTCCTGCAGGGATTCCTTAATATTTCTGCTGAAACAACAATTTAATGTGAAACTGGTGGTGTGAAGGTTAAAAGAAGTGTTTTTCTAAACTGTTAAGGTTTGGAAGTTGGAGCTGTTTTAAGACGGATGGATAGACAGCCTGATGAACAGATTGATTGTTCATCCATCTAAGAACTGTCTTGTTTTTCAGAGCAGCAGATTCTTCATTATTTATCACCAATTTTAATTTTTTTTATCTTCAGGAGTAAATCAGGTTTAAATGAGCCTGAACTCCATATGGCATATGTGTCAAAGTCAAGGTCAGGGGCCAAATGTGGCCCTCGTTGAGATCTTATCTGACCCTCAAGATGATATGTGAAACATCAAATACTTCTATCTCTTGAATTTTTTTAGTAATCTTTGATTATGATGTCAAAAGTACAAGAGAGAACATCAAATGAGAACAATCAAACTCTTGTTGCGGAACCTGTGACCAAGAAAAGATGTTGGGTATCTGATTTGAGGTAATTTAATTTCTGAAATTGACCCTTAGTTTGAAAAAGTTTTTAATTTTGGCTCCCTTTTGTAAGTGAGTTTGACACCCCTGCTTTATGACATTAGGCTGTGTGTGTGTGTGTGTGTGTATAAATCCATCCATCCATTATCATATTCCTGCGTCAAGTTGCGAGGGCAGCAGTTTAAGCAGGGAGGCCCAGACATCTCTCTCCCCAGCCACCTCTTCTAGCTTTTCTGGGAGGACTCCAAGGTGTTCGCAGGTCAGCCAAGAGACATAGTCTCTCCTGTGTGTTCTGGGTCATCCCAGGGGTCTCCTCCTAGTCGGACATGCCTAGAGCAGCTTCTTAGGGAGGCGTCCAGGGAGCATCCTTGCCAGATGTTTGAACCACCTTAACTGACTCCTCTCAGTGTGGAGGAGCAGCGGCTGTTCGTTTCTGCTACTCAATTTGAACACTTGTTTCCACAGTCTAGTTCTTTCTGTCACTACCCATGATTGATTTATGATAGCAATTTTTTTTCTTCCTTCAGCTTCTCCTTTCTTCAGGGGTCACCACAGCGAACTGAGTCGCACGAAGACTTGAATTATTTTTACACCAGTTGCCCTTCCTGATGCAACCACAGACCACTGAGCTACCACAGCCCTCTGTGTGGAGCAGAGAGCTTCTATCTAGGGTGCCCGGGGGAGCAGATGGTGGGGGTTAAGGGCCTTGCGCAAGGGCCCAGAGTGAGGCAGATGAGGGTGGAGACCGGTGTGGATGCTTCACCAATTCCACCCACATTCTTTTGATGCTGTCGGTACCAAGAGTTGAACTAGTGATCTTCAAATCACAGGCTCACCTTCTCTAACCTCTGCGCCACCACTCCCCTAACCTCTGCGCCGCCACCACTCCCCTAACCTCTGCGCC
>NC_056499.1:15260460-15272610 GCF_014905685.2 Nematolebias whitei | reverse complement strand
CTCTGCGCCACCACCACTCCCCTAACCTCTGCGCCACCACCACTCCCGATTTATGATAGCAATGCAAGTGTAAAATATCTAAAGGGTGAATATTGTAGGGGCTGTAAGGTGCATCCTGCCACCAACCCTTCAGATGTTTCTTCAACCTGATTTTAAACCACCTGTGGTAAATTCTTTACACTTGCCATGAGCTGGAAACATGCACATTTGTCTGTGTAGAGTTCAAGCATAATCACATCATATATTTAGAAGAAGTTTGAAACCACCAGGAGTCTTCTAGAACTGTCCACCCGGTCAATCAGGGAGGTGACCAAGAACCCAATGGTCTCTCTGGAACTCCAGGGTTGTTCTGTGGAGAGAGGAAAACTGTTTCTGCAGCCTTCACCAATCAGACCTGATTAGTGGAACACTGCTCCAGAGGAAAGTAAGAACCATGTGGAGGAGGATGAAGTACCAGAGATGAGACCCGCAGAGTCTTTCCTGTCTGAGACATCATCGAGTCGTGGACATCTCGACCCACCAAATTATGTTCTGATGACTGTTGTTTTGAATGAAAGTGGTTTGTGAGCGATGGGAAGAGATTGTGTCCATTCAGTTTTTGTCCCTCTGCTGCTTGTGTTATTGGTGGAGTCAGGGTTCAGATTAATTTAGATGCAAGTGAGGGATTGATTGATTGGTTGATTGACAGCAGCCTCTTGTCTCAGAGAACCTGTTTGACCCGTTGAGCATGCCTGGCGTCTATCTGAGCAGACTAATAATCCCAGACATCCCCATTTGTCAGGATTAGGAAACCATCTGATGGACTTTGACCTGTTACCACACATTTTGCTCTCTACACATGCTCATTCAGGTTCATGTTCTAAAACTTCAGAGTTTTCAATTCTGGCTGGCTTGACCAATAAGTTTTATTAAAGCTGCAACATTTGCAGGTCTAATGTAGAATTATGTAAATAAATAATTTCCTGGAGCATAAAACGGAACATAAAAAGTCAGCTGATCAGCTGTTTTGGGGCTTTTAATGCAGTTATTTGTGGGTTAGTTTGTCTCCACTTTGTTGAACACATTTAATGTTTTCACCGTGATTTATTTATTGTGCCTGCAACACTATATATATTATATATAATAGGAAATTCTAAATCAGATAATTTACTGTGCAACAATAAAATCTGGAGAATGTTTCCCTGAGGAGCAGCTGGAGTTCATGAGTCCAAACATCTGGTTCAGAACACTGATGGGTTCTGCTGCTTTCACCGACACGTGGCAGATGTCAGCCTGTGAGTGTGTCTAAGTCTAATGACTGAAAGTTTTATCACATCAGTAAATCAGAGAAGAAATGGTAAAAGTATTTAGGGTCATTGTGATTTATCTGAACGCGCGCATGCACACAAACACACACACAGACACTGTCCACTTCATCAGATCCACCTTGCTGATATCAATACAGGTGGTTTGGTCCTCTGGACTTGGTGCAGTTGGTGCAGTCCACTGGATTTAGTGCAGGTAGTGAGGTCCCCTGGACTCAGTGCAGGTGTTGTTTCCCCCTGGACTCAATGCAGGTGGTGTGGTCCCCTGGACTCATGCTAGTAGTGAGGTCACTTGTAACTTTCATCTCAAAAATTCTAGAGAAAATAGTTGCAGGTCAGTTGCGTGAACATCTGCAAAAGAAATAATCTGTTTGAAGACTTTCAGTCAGGGTTTAGAGCTTATCATAGCACAGAAACAGCACTAGTAAAAGTAACTAATGAAATTCTCATGGCCTCAGACAATGGACTTGTGTCTGTACTGGTCCTGTTAGACCTCAGTGCTGCATTTGATACGGTTGATCACAATATTTTACTACAGAGGCTTGAATATGATTTTGGGATTACAGGAACACCTCTAAAATGGTTTAAATCATATCTGTCTGATAGATTCCAGTTTGTAAATGTAAATAATAAATCTTCTTCATACACCAAAGTTAGTCATGGAGTTCCTCAGGGCTCAATGCTTGGGCAAATACTCTTTACTTTATATATGCTTCCATTTGGTAAAATTCTTAAACAGCATGGGATAAATTTTCATTGTTTTGCTGATTTGCTGATGACACACTTATATTTGTCCATTAAACCCAATGAATCCAATCAGCTACTTAGACTACAAGCATGTCTTAAAGACATAAAAACCTGGATGACCCTTAATTTTCTCTTTTTGAACACAGACAAGACTGAGGTTTTGGTTTTTGAACCTGAGCAACTTAGGAATGAATTTTTCAGTCTTTCTCCCTCCTTAGATGACATTAATCTGTCCTCCAGCTCTAATGTTAAAAATCTTGGTGTTATTTTTGATCAGGACATGTCTTTTATCCCTCACATTAAAAATGTTACTAGAACTGCCTTCTTCCACCTGCGCAATATCACTAAAATTAGAAACATCTTATCTAAAAATGATGAAAAAAACTGGTCCATGCATTTGTCACGTCTAGACTGGACTATTGCAATGGTTTATCTGGGTGTCCAAATACTTCCTTAACATCTTCAGTTGATCCAAAATGCTGCTGCCAGAGTCTTAACTGGAGTTGGTAGGAGAGATCATATCTCTCCAGTTTTAGTTTCTCTCCATTGGCTCCCTGTCAAATCCAGAATAGAATTCAAAATCTTACTTCTAACCTACAAAGCTCTCAACAACCTGGCTCCGTCTTGTATTACAGATCTTACTGTTACATATTTTCCTAACATAGAATTTCGCTCTCAGACTGCAGGTTTACTTGTGGTTCCTAGAATTTACAAAAACAGAATGGGAGGCAGATCCTTCAATTATCAGGCTTCTATCTTGTGGAACCAACTTCCAATCTCTGTCCGTGAGGCTGACACATTATCCAGTTTTAAAACTAGGCTTAAGACTTTCCTTTTTGCTAAATCATATTGTTAGGGCCGGCTTAGGTTTCCTGAGCTGTCCCTTAGTTATGCTGCTATAGGCTTAGACTGCGGGAGGACAAACTGACCACACTTTTCACTCTGCTGCTGTCTTTACTTACTCTGCTCAACCTGTTTTTGTATTTGTAATTATTTTTTCTATCCTTAACATGTGATTTTTGTCTTTCAGGTACACCTGGACCTATACCTGGACCTACCATTCTATGTTCGTCTGTCTCTCCTTCCTGTCCTCTCAACCAGCCGGTCAAAGCAGATGGCCGCTTGTCCTGAGCCTGGTTCTGCTGGAGGTTTCTCCCTTTTAAAAGGGAGTTTTTCCTTTCCAGTGTTGCCACTGTGCTTGTTCAGGATGGGAGACTGCAACGAAGCCAAGATTCAACTTGTCTGCTGGATTCCTTGGATAGAGAACTTTACTAATTGGCTTTTATATATGTGAATGCTCCTGTAAAGTGCCCTGAGACAACTTTGTTGTGATGTGGCACTATATAAATAAACTGAATTTAATTTAATTTAATTTAATTTAAATATTTCTTCTGGCCCACCTCATGCTTTGAATAGCTTCCTGCACTTTATTATTTCACCCCCAGGTTTTCTTGCCATCTTTTCTCTGTCCAGATGACACACCAAGTACCATCCTACCTGTCTCTCTACTGTTGTTGTAGTAGCCCAGGGTAAGAAAGAGCTTCTGGAAGCTCTTTCTTACCACCCAGCACCTTTAACAGCTCCTCTCGAAACTCCTCACAACATTCTTCTTTCTTCAGCTTCTTCTTCTCTAATTTTACTATTTTTCTGTTTTTCCACAACAACAGTCATTCTACACACAACCATCTGATGCTGTCTGGCCACGCTCTCCCCTGCCACAACCTTACAGTCCCCAATCTCCTTCAGGTTTCCTCTTCTGCACAAAATGTAGTCCACCTGCGTACTCCTGCCTCTACTCTTATAGGTCTCTATGTTCCTCCCTTTTTTTGAAACAAGTGTTGACTACAGTCATTTCCATTCTCTTGGCAAAACTGACCACCATCTGTCCTTCCTGGTTTCTGTCCTTGATACCATACCTACCCATCACTTCATCATCACTTGTTTCCTTCACCAACATGTCCATTCAGGTCTGCTCTGATCACCACTTTCTCCTCCCCTGGTATATTCTCTATCACTTCATCCAAATCCTTCCAAAATATATCTTTCTCCTCCACATCCAACTTGTGGAGCATAACCACCGACAACATTTAATATCAGACTTTCTATTTCTACATTCAGACACATCACCCTATCTGACACTCTTTTCACTTCTACTACATTATTTGCTAACTCCTCCTTTAGGACCACCCTTACTCTATTTCTCTTTCTATCCATACCATGGTAAAACAGTTTAAACCTTGTTCCAATGCTATGAGCCTTGCTGCACTTCCACTTGGTCTCTTGGACGCATAAAACATCTACCTTCCTGCTCTGCATCATGTCAGCCAGCTCTCTATCTTTGCCTGTCATTCTCCCCACATTTAGAGTTGTCACGCTCAGTCCTACATTCTTGACTTTCCTCTCCTCCTCTGTCTCCTGACACATTTCTCTCCTAGGGGTCAACTAATAGTAGCCCAATTTATTTTGGCACCCTGTTTGTCAACAACACTGGTTGCGGTCATTGTTAACCCCAGGCTACGACCGATCCTGTGTGTTCTCATTTAAAAACTCATGCACACACAATTTATGTGTGTGTGAGTGCAATTGTTTGTGTGTAACAGTGCATATGCTCTGTCTGTGACTAATTGATGTTTCCCCTCTTTGCTCAGCCCCGTCCTGCCTGAGTGTGGGTGTTAAAGCAGATCTGTTGGAACTGGTATCTGATTAAATTATGTCACCATATTTTGCTGCATTCCTCATGGTGTTTCTAATGAGATATATGGTTTCAGCAGAGTGGGCAGGGCTTCTTTGTACCCTCGGGGCAGAATTGAATGCCAGCTATAATGTGATGACATTAATCATGGCAACACTTTACAACAAATTAACAGGAGTTGTACAGTGAGTAAATATAATTAAACTCTGTGCAAAAGTCATTATGTTGAGAAGTATTATGTGTCTGTATCTCTCCGTCTCTATGGTATGGTAGAAAAGTTTTTAAAAAAATGTAGAAAATGCATGGGGGTGCATTGCTGCCAGTAGAAAGTGCAGCTTAGAAATCTGAAAAAACTCCATCAATACAAAAACTATCTATCTCCTCAGGTCCTCCAAAACCTCCCAACAACTGCAACTTGTCCCCTTAGGCCCTCTAAAATCCAAAATATGTCTTGTCAGGCTCAGGCCCTTTATAACCTCCAACAACTGGTTTCCTCAGGTCCTCCAAACCCTCCAATAACTGGTTGTATCAGGTTTTCCATAATCTTCAACAACTGGTCTGTACAGGTCCTCCAAACCCTCCAACCACTGGTCTCCTCAGGTATTCCAATACCTTCAACAACTTGTCTCCTCAGGTCTTCTAATACTTCAAACAATTGATCTCCTCAGTTCCTCCAAAACCTCCAACAACTGCAACTGGTCTCCTTAGGCCCTCTAAAACCTCCAAAATCTGGTCTCCTCAGGTCCTCTAAAACTTTCAACATCTGGTCTCCTCAGGTCCTCTAAAACCTCCAACAGCTTGTCTCCTCAAGGCTCCCAAATATTTCCTACAACACCTCCAAAAATTGTTTTCCCCAGGTCCTCTAAAACCTCCAACAACTGGTCTCCTCAGGTCTTCCAAAAACCTTTGATAACTATTCTCCTCCAAAACCTCTAAAAACTGGTTTCCCTAGGTCCTCCAAAACCACCAATAACTGGTCACCTCAGCTCCTCTAAAACCTCCAACAACTGGTCGCTGATCCTCTAAACCCTCCAAGTCTCCTCAGGTTTTCCAGTACCTTCAACATCATAACTCCTCAAGTTCTCCAATATTTCAACCTACAATGTTCCTACTCATGTTCGTGCTGCTGTTCGGCATATTGTTTTTGTATGACTAGTGCTTAGCATATTTTTAGGTTAACATTTTTCTTGGTTCATATCTTAGATCTTATTACTGTTTTTCTTTAACATTTTATACTTTTGTTGGATGTAACTGGGACCCTGTGTGCACAATTTTGTTTCACCACATGTTCCACGTGTGGTGCGTATGACAAATAAAGAAACTTTGGCTTTGACTGCCAGTCTCCTAAATTCCTCCAAAACCTCTAACAACTGCAACTGGTCTCCTCAAGACCCCCAAAAAATCTCATACAACACTTCCAAAAACTGGTTTCCCAAGGTCCTCCAAAACCACCAATAACTGATCTCCTCGGGTCCTCCAAAACCTTTAATAACTAATGTCCTCACGTCCTCCAAAATTGCCACCACTGGACTCCACCGGTCCTCTAAAACCTCCAACAACAGGTCTCTTCAGGTCATCTAAAGCCTCCAACAACAGGAAACTTTATATATCAGGGCATCCTATTGATGAAGTCATCCCATCCAGTTGGCCTGGCTCAGGGACAACAGAAATACCTGATCAGTATTTGGTCCCTGCAATCCCTGAAAACATGCTGCATCCCTGTTCTTTTGGTGACGTCGTCCGGCAGTTCCACAGCTGTCCTTATCCCACAGATACGTCCAACTTTACGCAGCTCTTTATGGACAGATATGTGATGATGTACATCTTGTGGTCCTGAGGAGTCATCAGAGATGAGATGTTCTGAATGAATTTATTGATATGACATTGTTTTCTTCTCAGTGAGAATGAAATGCCCCTTACACAGTTCACACTTTATGCTTCTCTGTGTGTGCGCCTCGCAGGCGTGCAACCACTGAAGTGTGTTTACAGCTACGTGTGACAAATATAAGAAACTTTACAGTTTACATTGAAGTGAGGTTGTTTGGATCATCTTGGAGGTGCATTGCATTGCGTTTTGTTTGAGATTAAATGTGGTTCAGTTTCCTCATTTGGATTTAAACCTTAATTGCTCAAACTCATGGAAAAAAAACCACGTGTTTGAATATCCGTTAAGTTCAGAAAACCAAACTGAGTCATATTTATGGGTATTTATGCGAGTTTCATTCCTTTGTAGTCTGATACTGTGGACTGAAATAGTTTGTGTTGAGGTAAGCACATTCTCATGGCAGGTCAAAACTGTGTGTGAATTTATGCACACTTTCACGCAACATTCATTTTCGTGTATCCCGACGTGTGTGGAACCTTTGATGTATCCCGGCGTGTGTGGAACCTGACGCACGCAACCTTTTCGTGCATACCGATGATACATGAGGCCCCTGGTCTCCTCAGGAACTCAAAAACCTCCAACAACTGGTCTCCTCGGGTCCAGGATGTTTACAGACTGTTGCTTCTCAGAGGAAACATGAAGCTGGAACAACTTCAAACACACATACATGTTAAAGCCATTAAATTCAGCAGTACCTGAGTTTGATTATTAAAAATTATTTTAGTAATTGTACATTATCTTATGTTCAACATTTAATATGTACTGTGTTCCTCTGCAAATAAAATGTAGGTTTGTGAGTTTCAAAAATTATTGCATTCAATTCCTATTTACATTTTACACCATGCTCAAATTTTGTCTGAATTGAGTTTTTATATTTTAGTGATATGTTGGAGATGTTTAGATAAGTGACGGACTTTCTGCCATGTTGAGATGAATCCAAAAAAACTGAACTTCTCACTGAGTGTTCTACCTTTCATTGCTGTAGGTTTTTTTAGCGTGTGTTCTCTGGGATCTTCATCTGTCCCTCCAAAGTCAGCAGGAGGTCTGACACAGTTTTAAAAAGCCTCAGTGGAACAGTGGTCTGTGGACATGAGGACATATGTTGTGTTTATTACAGCGTTGCTGTTCCCATCCCTCAAGGCAGGTGAGTACACGTTTCATCAGTCAGTAATCAGATTACACTCACTGGCACACTTTCACAAATTATGATAAATATCCCATAGTTAAACCAGTTTGATCACTGATTCATGTTTTTAAACCAAATGGATCTCTGGTTCATTCATTGAAACAAGTTGGATCGATGGTTCATGGTTGTTAAAGCAGTTGGTTCAGTTTTTTTATTTTTATTTTTTAATTTTTTTGAGGTATCAAGTATTCTCGCATCGTTGTAAATTTGTATCTTTTTTTATTCAGTAGTAAATGAAATTTAGGGTAACACTTTACAATAAGGTACACAAAATTTGATTAACTACTAGGGAACGCTTCAGGAACGAATCGGGAGCTAATGGGTAGTTGACCAGTACTTACTGAGGAACACACAGCCAAGCCTTATTAGGGGACTACTGGTTTGTTACCACAGAAACGGAGGATAAATTATCCATGTGGGTTCTGAATAAACCCTGCACCAGTGAGATCACAGCTCATAATTGTCAAAAACCTGTTTCCTGGTGATTACTGGTTTTATTCGATTCTTAATCAGTGGTAAGAACTGATGTCATAATCTTGTACTGCTGTTATCTTAACTATGTCTGAGCTGTGACCTCACTGGTGCAGGGTTTATTCAGAACCCACATGGAGAACTTGTCATTTGTTTCTGTTGTAACAAACCAGTAGTCCCCTAATAAGGCTTGGCTGTGTGTTCCCCAGTAAGTACTGGTTAACTACCCATTAATTCCTGATTCGTTCCTCTTTGGTTTCCTTGGTAATTAACTACCCATTATTTCTTGTTTAAGTCCTCTTCATTTATAAGGTAACTTACCAGTAGTTCCCTAATAAGGTTTGGCGGTGTGTTCCCTAGTAAGTACTGGTCAACTACCCATTAGCTCCTGATTCGTTCATTCATTCATAGGCGTCGCAACCATTATATGTGAAGGGGACAAGTCCCCCACACATTAAAAAAGCGTTAATTTGGACCCCCCCCCCCACACACACACACACACACACACACTTTTACTATAAAACATTAGTTCAGTCTGCGCCGTTTCTCTTTCTTTGTTAACAAATCCATTCCACTTGATTAATAGGAGAATACTCAAAACACTAAAACTCCACTCCAGGTTTTTCTGGTTACCTCAGACTCTAAACACAGCAGCCTGTTGCCACGGTCACAATATACGGTGGTTACAGAATATGGTGTAACACCTGCAGTGTTTCTGTGCGTCTCCTCCTGGCTCGGCATAAAACGCGCACAGGTGGAGGAGATGGCATAAAACGCGCACAGGTGGAGGAGATGGAGACATCTTTGTGTTACTCGCTCGCCAGTTTAGCAGCTTAGTGCGGGCAGTTGTTGATGGGGGGGGGTTGATCATAAACATATATTCATGTTAGGAGGATGCTTGAGAGAAGTGGAGCACTACATCTGTAGCGTCTTAGCTTAGCAGTAACTGTGATGCTGTAAGACGCTGCAGGTGTAAGAGACGCTGTGTGTTCAGGTGCATTAAAGTTGAAATGTGTTTAAAACCCCACACCTTATTGTCCTCAAGCTTCATGAGAAACATCATTTAGATGAGTAGTGTTGAACACAAGTAAAAAAGTCTAGTGGTTATGTTTTTTATTTCTCTATAAACATCTCTATAGTGACGACCTGACGATCTGTATTAAAGTTAAAATGTCTTTAAAATCCACAGCTGAATTTACACAAACTTGGTGAGAAACATGCTTTAAATGTGTGGAATTAAAGGAATTCTAGGTGAAATGCTGCTTTTTTGTTCACTAATGAACACCTTTTTTTACACGCGCACACAAGCATGCGCGCATGCACACACGCACACCTACACACATCATTGTGTCCCCCCCACATTACAGATGCTTCTGACGCCCTTGCATTCATTAATCAAATTTTGTGTACCTTATTGTAACGTGTTACCATTTTTTGAATGTGAATATTTGATGAGATTAGCGTCGTTAAACACAAATTAATTATGCTTGTTGGGTTTTAGCAGCTGTGAGGACTCAGCGGAAGTTTTCTGGTCTGGTGGAATGTCCCTCATGCACCTCTGAAAACTGAATGATTGTTTTTGCTTGGCTTTCTGTAGTGTGTCCAGATAAAGAGCTAAATCTTCAACCATGGACCCCAGGGCACAGTGAAGACCACCGTGTTACCATCAACCACAATCAGAAAATCCTGCTAACATCTTCAGCTACAGTCCACTCCATTGAGATTCTGAATGGAGGTACACCTGCTGATCCATGCTGTCTTCTTCATTCTTTAAAATAAAATGAGCCGGACTCATTTTGTCTTTATTGTTCAGAGGATTAGAGGCTTGGGTTCGAGATTTATGATCAGGGTTATGGTCAGGGGTTCCCTTCAGGGGTTTGAGTTCAGATCAGGGGATAGGGTTAGGAATTTGCATCAGGGTCATAATGTGCTGTTATTTGGTTTAGTTTTATATTATTTAAGAAATAATCTGGACCTTCAAAGAAGTGTTGTAAGTCAGATGTTTGGTCAGTAAATTTATAAAACAGTTTATCTGCTGAGCTGAAGCTGTTGGGTTTGGTTCTTGGCTAAAGGGATTCTGGTTTGGCTCTGTATGTGAAGCCACTAGTTCTGTAAATTTTGCTAGAGCTGTCAGGTTTCACCTCCTCCCTGTTCCTTCTCCACCTCTCCTCTGTAGGAAAACTGGTGATAGCAGATACCAACCGGCCCATTCTCCTTCGAACAAAACATATTTTAATTGGAGCCAAAGGAGAACTGCACATCGGAAGTCCAGACTGTCCCTATAAAGGCAACCTCACCATCTCTCTGTTTGGAAGGTAACATTTGATTAGAGTCTGAACACAGAGAGACATTTTAGTTCTTTAACCTAAATATAATGTGACATAAATCTGACTCGTGTCTTATCGTTCTGTCAGACTGGACCACAGTGATGAAGAACACCCCTACTTTGGGAGGAAGTTCATCGGCGTGGGAACAGGTGGGACTCTGGAGATTCACGGGAAGAAAAAGCTGTCCTGGACTTTCCTCAACAAGACTCTTTATCCTGAAAAACCCCAAAACCAGTACCAGTTCCAGGGGAGCTGGGGAAACAGAGGCATCATTGTGCACACGATAGATCAGAACACCGGCAAGGTTCTGCACAGAGACAGGTGAACCTCCAGTCACAGAACCTT
Organism: Nematolebias whitei; assembly: GCF_014905685.2. NCBI lineage: Eukaryota > Metazoa > Chordata > Actinopteri > Cyprinodontiformes > Rivulidae > Nematolebias > Nematolebias whitei. The sequence continues at coordinate 15,261,653 of NC_056499.1, read as the reverse complement.
GATGACTGCCGGGACGTTCTTTCTAAAGAAAAGTTTAATTTTTAACACTTCTCTGCAGAACCTGAGTGTTACTTCCACCTGTCTTTGTATCTCAGCAAATTTTTATCAGAGCAACACCACCTGCCAATATTTATCAGTTTATTTTTCAGATGAGACCAACAATAAAATTTAGGCTTTTTTTAAGATCATTTGGTGGTTTCACTGATTAGAATAATTGGATGCAACACATGCTGTTTTAAACTTCTGATTGTTTCCACAGGTTTGACACATACCGCAGTAAGAATGAGAGCCATCGTCTTGCACAGTACGTCAATCATATAGAGGCGGGGCTTATTTTGGTTGTGGTGGTCAATGATGAAGGATCCAACAACTTGGAGGACTCGGCCAAGAAAAGCCTGTCCAAGCTGGGTAGTCGACACATCCACAGGCTGGGATTTCGGTAAATGATTAAAATCCTGTTCAGAACCATGATCCTGAAACACACATGGAACACATGTTCAGCTCTCCGTGTATAAGCATCGCGATGCCGAGGTTTCAGCGAAGTCTTTGTTCTCACAGTCACATGACACCAATTAATCAGTTTAACGTCATGTTAGAACATTTTAATCTAATATGAACAACACTTTCTACAGTTTCGCTGAACCAGTTGGGTCCAGTCCACAACCACGTTTCTGTGACTCAAACTTGTATGTGAGGGTTTGATGGGTCTATGTGATCCATATCCATTAATGAGAGTCCCAACAGGATTTTGAGTATGAAATTGTATGCAGTCTAGAATAATACTGCACACACGGACTGCACAAGGACTAGGGCAGGAACCATGGGAACTTTTCAAAGTCAAGTCAAGTCCAAGTCACTTTATTGTCAAAAATTGCAATATGTACAGGACATACACAGAATTGAAATTACATTCCTCTCAGACCCCGGTGCAACAAAACCATTTAACATTACAACATTTAATAAACATAAGCATAACATGAAATAATAAAAGCATGATACTGTCTTAAATTGTACTATAGCGGTATAAAAAATATTTTAAAAAGTATATCTATAAAAATAAAATGAAATGAAGTGAAGGTCCTAACATTGATATTTGTAGTGAGTGGCAAAGCAGCATATGAAGTGAATGTACATAGTGTATGTATGAAGTCCTTCATATTAGTGTAGGTAAAGTGACATATGCATAAGGCTAG
>NC_056499.1:15259502-15260360 GCF_014905685.2 Nematolebias whitei | reverse complement strand
ATATATATATATATATATATATATATATATATATATATATCAACGGTAGTGTAATATAAGCAGTAGTGTGAATGTAAACAGTAGTATGAATATAAACAGTAGATGTTAGCTGAGCATCTCAGTCAAATGGATGGATTCAGAAGGATTGTGTGTACCTCTGTGTACCACAGCCTGACAAGTACTTCTGAAGCACACAACTGGACTTGAAGATGTTTCTCTGTCAATTCTGATTGTGTATTGGGAGTTCCACGGTTCAAAGCTGTTCTAACGATCACTTTATTAGATCAAAATCAAATTCACCAAAATCAATTGCATTATTGTGTAAAGTAAAAGAGTTTATGAATGACAAAGCTTTGTATATATTGTATAATGTAATGATTGTTCCATATTTAATCTATTGTATTGAAGTTTGGGGAAAAGCATGCAAAACAATTACAATCCCTATTTAATTTTACAAAAAGGGGCTATAAGAATTATTAGCAGGAAGTGCTATGGTCACCCAACAAATATATTATTTCATGAGTTGAGTTTATTAAAATTTTATGATTTGATTGAATATAGTATTTTACAAGTCTTATAAAGCTCATAAAAAATATTACCTCCAAATATTCAATTAAAATTTGTTTAAAAAGGGAGTCATTATAGTCTTAAGGGATTGTAAATGTTTGTAAAACCTCCATTTAGAACTAGTCTGAAGGAGCGCTGCGTTGTAATTCAGGGATTAGGATTGTGGAACTGACTTAATATCACCATAAAAATTTCTAAAACAATTTATACGTTTAAAAAGATGATTAAGGTAAAATCATTAGGACAGTGTGGTGCCATGTGAAGGATGCCTCATATATATATATATATATA
>NC_056499.1:15256806-15259402 GCF_014905685.2 Nematolebias whitei | reverse complement strand
TTTTTTTTTTTTTTTTCTGCACACTTTTCATTCATAGTTTCTTTTTTTTTCCTTCGTGATGATGTTTTGTTTATTTTAAATGAATGAAATAAACAGAAAATAAAAATAAATAGCTCCATTAGGTCAGCCACCCCTCCATCCCGTGAGCCCTTTGGGTTGGTGTGGTTTGGGTTGATGAATTCTTCCTGATGAGGCCAATGTTTGAGCTGGTTACCAGTTTCAGGTGTGAATGGATGTGAAACTACCTGGAGTGACGAGTCAAGCCTGACCTGCAGGTGGTAGAAAGACAGACCCTGATACCACCTCCTCACCTTAATGTTGTTTTTTATGAATTATTCAGATTCGTAAAATTCATTCAGATTGGGAGTGGTTGTGCAGAGGTTAGAGAAAGTGAGCCTGTGATCGGAAGATTGCCGGTTCAACTCCCGGTACAGACAATGCCACAATGTGGGTGATAGATGAAGCACCCACACCTGCCTCCACCCTCATTTGCCCCACTCTAGGCCCTTGAGCAAGGCCCTTAACCCCATCACCTGCTCCTCCGGGCGCCCTAGATAGCAGCTCTCTGCTCCACACAGAGGGCTGTGGTAGCTCTGTGGTTGCATCATGAAGGGCATTCAGCGTAAAAATTATTGCCAAGTCTTTGTGTGACTTGGTTCTCTGTGGTGATCCCTGAAGAAGAGAGCAGCTGAAAGAAGAAGAAAAAAATAATTATTCAGACTCAAGAGTTTTTCCTCCTGTCTTCTGTCTAAAACTTGCTCATCCCTGTCCTCAGTGTGTCCCTTGTCCTTGAGATATAGACAAAGAGTTGAGTTCTGACCTGATGAGCTGCTCGTCTGTGTCAGCTGCTGCATGGTCTCTTCAGGATGAAGGTCTGAAGTTTCCTCTCTGCACTGGACTGCTGACACTTGTCTTATGGTTTTGATCCCGCTGACCTCAAAGCACTGTAGATGCTGTTGAGTTTTGGAAGGAAAGGATTGTTGCAAATGCCTGAATAATTCAGTGACATTAAATGAAATGGCTTCAGGAAACTACGAGGGTTTCATTAGCGGCTTGTGGACAGTGAAGTTCTTTTTTTGATGGTTTAGCTCAATAACTGTGGATGCTGTTCAAGACAGAACTGAATGGTTGCAGTAATGAGGCAACAGAAGGATTCCTGTCTAATGATACTCGTCGCCTGTTCTTCCCACAGCAGTGCCAAACTCTGATGTCATCAGGATAGAAAATGCTGTCTATTTGGACATAAGACCCATTAACCACAGAGTTTTTAATTTATGAGACATTTTAATTTGACGTACATTTGACTTTTGTAAACTCTTTACTGTGGTTGATTGCAAGTGAAGACTTCGAACAGATTTCCTCCAATTCTGTTTCTAAAAAGCTTCACAAAAACTGACAAGAATGTTTCTTACTGAACATCAAAATATGTTGCACACATTTATGAATTTCTTTCTTAATGTGAATCGTCTTTTACTCGCGTGCTCACAGTTGGCTTCAGGCCCAGAACACTTGACTTGTCATCTTGAGATGTGTTGGTGCTCTTGTTTGTTATGATTTAATTCACCTGCTGTTTGGTGTGACTTTTGACCTTTGCAATAACAGCTGTTTGTCCTCTGCAGCCATCTGTGGGCTTTTATTGTCAAAAAAGGGGATGTTTCTTCTGCTGTGGAGGGTTACTCAGTTTATCAAGGTAGGAATCAACAGAAATCTTTTTTCCTCTCAACTGTTATTTCTTTTTTTTAATGGAACTCAAGAAGCTTGTTTGTTTCAACAGGATAATTTCAGTTTTCTATTGTTTGTCAGGATCCAAAGCTTCATCACAAGTTCAGATCTCTGGTGTTTTTCCATCAAAGTACGGGGAACTCTTCACCATCACCGCCAGCAGCCAGTGGGTGCAAGGTAACTCCTGTAAAACTCGGTCTCAGCAGGATCTAGCTGTAACGCATAAAGTAATGATGATACACCAACATCTTACTGAATAGAAAATTGGTTTAATATACCAAGACATTAAAAACATAATTCAGATTAGCACCCTCGGATAACTCTGTACGAGTCACTATTTATTTCATAAGAACAAAGACGAGGTGAGAAAATTTTAACACTTACTGCTTCCATGGGAGTCGGGTTGCTGCTCTGGAACAAACGGGTGTGTTAACAGAATGCCAGGATGGAAAGACATCAGCAGTGATAATGAATGGATGGATGCATGGCCGGATGGATACATGGATGTCAGTCATTGTGGAAGCACGGCTCAGTGGTTGGCACCGTTGTCTCACAGCAAAAAGGTCCTTGGTTCAATCCCCGGTTGGACCTGGGGTCTTTCTGTGTGGTGCTTGCATGTTCTTCTCGTGCTTGCGTGGGGTTTCTCCAGGTACTCCGGTTTCCTTCCACAGACCAGAAACATGCATGTTAGACTGCCTTCAGGCCCAGGCCTCCCTTGCAAAAGAGATCTGTGATCTTAATGGGATTTGCTTGGTTAAATTTAAAAAAATTGATGGATGGATGGATGGATTGTTGGATGGATGGACGGATGGATTGTTGGATGGATGGATGGATGGATGGATGGATGGATGGATGGATGGATGGATGGATGGAT
>NC_056499.1:15256573-15256796 GCF_014905685.2 Nematolebias whitei | reverse complement strand
GATGGATGGATGGATGGATGGATGGATGGATGGATGGATGGATGGATTGTTGGATTATAGATGGATGGATGGTGTATGATTGATAAATGAATCTATGATGGGTGGATGGATGGATGGATGGATGGATTGTTGGATGGATGAATAGATGATGGATGGTTGGATGGATGAATGTATGATAGATGGATGTATGGATGAATGGATAATGGATGGATGAATTATAGAT
>NC_056499.1:15247670-15256563 GCF_014905685.2 Nematolebias whitei | reverse complement strand
GATGAATTATAGATGATGGATGGATAAATTAATGTATGATGGGTGGATGGATGGATGGATGGATGATGGTTGAACGGATGATGGATGGATGGATGAATCATGATGGATAGATGAATTATAGATGGATGGATGGATTGATGGATGATTGTTGGATGTTTATGTATGTTTGAGGTGAAGTACCTTCTGTTAACCTGTTGATCTCTGTTGTAACTGATCTGTTTTGAATGAGGGACCAATCTGAAAATAAAAACAGTAAATCATGAGAGAACCACACCTGTTGCGTCCTGCAGAGCCACCATGGGTCCTCTTGATCTTGTTTACTACAAAACTTTTCAAAAGTAGATTTTTTTAAGCAGCCATATTGAGCTGAACTTCTGACCTATGGGTGTTTAAATTTGTTGTAAATTTAGACCAGGGGTGCACACACTGTTCAGCATGCAAGCTACTTATAAAATGATCAAGTCAAAGTGATCTACCTACTATAAAAATACAAAATATATACTTATTCATAAACATATTAGGTAGTCTTTATGTGTACAATATACTTTGATGCACCTTGCATAACTCCACTAACCTATTGTACAATACAACTCTGTACATATTTTGTACAGATAACATGATTACTCTGACGTGCACCAATGGAATCAGCCAGGGATGCATAGTCCATACAGTAGCTGCTGACAGCCAGCCTCAAGCACACTTCCAAATGATCTTGGTGGAACGGTATTTGGACCTGATAATCTTCATGTGGAAAAAGGCTGACTCGTATAAATAAGTGGAGCCGAATAACACAGTGAAGGAGGTAACACATTTCCTCGGGTTGGGGTACTTTTCCTTTGTGAGTAAATTCCAAAACTGTCCATGAGCCCTGGCCTTAAACTGAATGTCAGCTTGTAGCATCAAAATCTCATCCTCCACTTCAGAAAAGTGAGAAACACTCTCAGACGCAATAACTTCCAAAGTTGCTGGGTCAAATCCTCAGACATGGCTTCACAGTGCCTTCTTGATACCTGGAGAGCTTTGATTAAAGATAATATTCCTGGTTTGTTTTTAAAGTCTTGGAACAATGAGTCAGCTGTTTCAACGAATGCCTCTTTTACCATCTTTCCATCTTGGAAGGACGTCTTGTGTTTAACAAGTAAGTGACTCACCCGGAAAGATGCTATGGTAGCTGCCTTCGCTTTTGTGGTCTGCTGTAAGAAAAATGACTGCTGTTTGTATAACTGGGATTTTAGTTCCTTCACCTTTTTCTCCGCTCGCTTTTCAGAAGGAAGTCAAATTCATAGTTTTTTATAAACAGTCAAACATGCCGCACCACATTTCCCTTCTTCGGGATAGTAATAGTAGACTAGCAGATGAGGCAAACGCACATCGAATGTCATTGTGTCGGAAAAAAGTCCTCCCATTCCGTATGGAAATGGTAGGTTTTTTTTGTTTCTTTCTTGGTCTGGCTCTCCCACTCATTTTACCCTTTCTTGAGTTTAGAAGAAATAATTTGGAGGCTATTACTAGGCAACTTGGTAGCTTGCTGTTTTTTGGCATGGTTGTATGCACATGCGTGGTGACCCACATGTCAGAAAAGGTCAGGTCTCAGACTGGCTGCCCTGTATGTCAGTCAAGTGACAAATTTCATAGTCAGGATGGATGATTGACTGACGTCTATTTTTTGTTAATGCTATGCAATCTACCAGTACTACCTTTGCGACTGACTGGTAGATCGCGATCAAAGAATTTGAGAACCCCTGATTTAGACTGTTCCTGTTCAGAGTTGATGGTCCCTGGGTGCCAATTGATGGATTAAAGAAGGGTAGATCTTGGACAGGGTTCCAGTCCATCACTCAGAGACACAACGATGCAGGCACACATAAAGAGACTTGACTCTCTGGTCAACCAGATCTACAAGTTTTTGAGCTGTGGGGAAACACTGTAGTACCTGGAGAAAGCCCACAATCTGCAGAGTCCCAAGGCTCAGAGAATGTCCAATGGACCTTTTACTTTTCCAGAGCTGATATAAATCCTCTTTGACAGTATCGGTAAACCTCAGGTCACAGCCTTCATGTAGATGACTCTGAATCCACATGGACCTGAGTGGTTCTGGTGTGTTTGTATGTCCCACAGAGACTGAGTGGTCTGGCTGGTTTGACAGAGATGATGAAAGGGGCTCTGGAGACTGGGAGAAGCTCTCCGACCTGCAGAAGGCTTTTCCAGACCAAGTGTGTAGCAGTCCGCTGGACATTCAGGTACATCTTATCTCTTGAATCGCATAAATGTGTGTTTATGTTGGAGAGACACCAATAAAACAATAATTTTAACAATCAACTGATAGTTGTGCATCACTCAACGTGTATCAGAATCTGTTCTGGTCCCACAGAAAAAAGGACTATTTGATGTGTTACCATGACTTATGATTATGGTAACATTATACCAGCTGGTCTGAGACAGACCAGAACCAGAACACATCCCTGTTGTCTTTGGAAAGCTCCACTGTCAAACATTTTAAAGCGTCTCACGCAAACAATATTTTAAAAACATTTAAATTACTTTTCCTTTTATATTAGAGCAGACCAGGTCAGTGTTTGGTCCATTACTTGAACTGATCCATTTGTCGATCTCTGTTGGTTACCAGTACTGATCCATAAGTTGGTCTTGGTCCATTAACAGTACCATTCCATTAGTCGTTCTTTAGTCCAGTACCAGTATTGATCTTAGGTCCTTCTTTGGTCCATTACCAGAACCAGCTAATTTTACTGATGGAAAAAATGACGGCATTTTAAAACACAATAAAATAATTTCAGCTTTAACTGTCATAAAAAGTTGAATGTGGATTCTGTTGTAGTCCTGGTCCGGCTCAGATCAGCTATTAGCTGAACCTCATCAGAGCTTCTCTGATGATTTGATAGATTTCTTATGAATTTTTTTTTCAATCAGTTGATTTTTGTGTTCAGGCTGAAACCCATGATGGTGTACCATGCAACCAGACAGGAGATGTGATCTACAAGAATGACAAGAACTACGGCTTTGTATGCCGGAACCAGGACCAGACCCACGGCCTGTGTCAGAATTACAGAGTCCGCTTCCTGTGTGGAAAACTGGGTACATTTACCACCACCTTTCTGTGTTTCTAACTGCAGGATGTAAATATTTCCCCATGTAGCCTTTTTCCTTTTCTCTGCAATTTGTCTTCAGGTATCTGTGACCTTTGACCCTCCTGTCCTCGGGTCTTTGTGACCTTTAACCCTCTTGTCCTCAGGTCTTTGTGACCTTTAACCCTCTTGTCCTCAGGTCTTTGTGACCTTTAACCCTCCTGTCCTTGGGTCTCTTTGACCTTTAACCTTTCTGTTCTCAGGTCTTTGACATTTAACACTTCAATGTTCAGATCTTTAACCTTTATTGTTTGTCTTTAGGTCTTATTGACCTTTGACCCTCCTGTCCTTATGTCTCAATGACCTTTAACTCACCTGTCTTCAGATCTTTGTGACTTTTAACCTTTCTGTCTTTAGGTCTCTTTGAGCTTTAACCCTACTCTCTTCCTGCAGCTCGTCCTCAGATCTCTGTCTCAGTGGACCTGCTGTTGGACAGCAGCATCCTGGATCTTGCAGAGCAGCCCATGGGTTGGGGGTCCCAAGATCGGGTAGTTGTTGCCAGTACAGACTACTCCATGCACCAAACTGAAGAGTTTACACTGCTGCCCTGTCCACACTGCCAACCTAACCAGGTCAGGGTCAAAGGTAAGATCCACTCACATGGGTCATGGATCCCACTGTGGGTTTCAGAAGAGACATGCATTTCTTATGCAAGTCTTTTCTAAATTCAAATAAAGCCTCCTGCACCCAGAACACTACACGGTCTTTCATTATTAATGTGTAACACGCCACCAATATGCTTTCACATGGAAATAAAAAAAAATTAAAAAAATTGTCCCTCACGATTCAACGTTGTCAGCCTTAACATGGAAACAAACCATCAGATCCACTAAGAACCATCTAAGAATCTGACTTTTTATTTTTAAAATAACTTCAAAATGGTCTTTCCTCCTGATGAAATATGCTACGTGTGTGTGCATGCGTACGTGTGTGCGTGCGTGCGTGCGTGTGTGTGGGTGTGTGCATTCGTCCAGGTAAAGCCCAGTTTATTCACATGGGTGAGGAGGTGGATGGGGTGGATATGAGGGCTGAGGTGGGTCTGCTGACCCGGAACATCCTGCTCCGTGGTGAGACTGAGCCCAACTGCTACAGCAATGACGCCTGCAAGTTCTTCACCTTTGACCCATTTGGTGGACATTTGAAGGTTTGCTGTCGACCCGTTCATATTAACCTGACCCAAATGGTCAGTAATTCTGTGTGGAGGTGTGATTCTTGTTGTTTCCTCTCTTATATCCAGGTGGAGCGGGGGTTCAGGGCGGTTCATATATCTGGGGTGGAGCTCCTGCACATGGGCCAGCAGACCATGGGTCACTACCCAGTTCATTTCCACATGAATGGAGATGTGGATGAGAGAGGAGGGTACAGCCCCCCAACCTCTGTCAGTGATGTGTCCATCCACCACTCCTTCTCCCGTTGCATCACCATCCATGGGACCAATGGACTGCTGGTCAGTCCACCGCTTGGGTTACAGTATGTTGCTTTAATGTCCTGTTTGCCCACTAAGACAAACATCACACCGGTCCACTGGCATAAATCAGGATGCACAGCACAACTTTACCCTATCCTCAAGAAATATACAGTAAAGTGTGTTAATTCATTCAAAAACTACAAAAGAAAGGCAGTGCAACAACCATACCATTTCACAATAAGAGAGGAAACGATGAATAACCAAAATAAAAGCTTTGTCCTGAAAGTTTTCAGACGGTGTCATCTTTTGTCCCCCAGGTAAAGGATGTGGTGGGCTACGACACGCTGGGCCACTGCTTCTTCACAGAGGACGGTCCAGAGGAGAGGAACTCGTTCGTCCACTGCCTGGGTCTGATGGTGAGAGCAGGAACTCTGCTGCCTTCAGACAGGGACAGTAAAATGTGTCGAGGTATCACCGATGGAGCATACCCCGGATACGTGGCAAACCCCCGTCAGGACTGCAGGTACCACAGGTTTTTACTGGACCCTTCATAGTCCACAGAGGGTCTTCTCTGGGTAGAGCTGTCATTTCTAACCCGAACCCGAAACCCGGCCCGGATCGACCCGGATTAGGGCCGGGCCGTTATAATGTGATTAATGAGTGGGGCGGGCCGTCTCGGGCTTTTAATTAGGTCAGGATTAGCCGCGATCCAATTATATGATAACATGATCTGCCATTCATTCAACTTTTGTTTAGACAGGTAAATCCCATTGAGCCTCGAGGACTCGTTTACAAGAGAGACCTGGTTTCAACAAGGAATGATGACAACAATGGACAACAGCAACAACAATAGCCAGTTATAAAAAGGCATACAGATTTTTTTTTGTTTGTTTTTTTACAAATAGGATGGCTAAAAAAAAAGAAAAGTAACAAAAAACAGCTAGATTCTAAGGCAAATGTAGAAAACTAAAAACAGGAACATGTCTGCATTGGTCCCTGCCAGGAGTCCAACAGATTCTTAAAGCCACTTAGAGAAGTCAAGGTCGAGAGCTTCAAATCTTTTTGTAAGAAATTCCAGGAAACAGGAGCGGAGTAGGAGAAGGCCCTTTTGCCAAGTTCAGTCCTCACTGAGGGAACACTGCAGGTAATAATGTCCTGAGAGCGCACGCTGTAGCTGCACTCACGCAGAGACGTGTAGGAGGAGATGTACGAAGGCAGCAGACCGAGCAGTGATTTAAAGATGAAAATGCACCAGTGAGAGAGTCTGCATGAAGTTAATGATGTCCAGTTAACCAGTGAATACAGGGTGCAGTGGTGGGTACGATAATCACAGCCAGTTATGAATCTTAGTGCACCATGATAGACAGCATCCAACATCTGCAGGGTGCTTGTAGGAGCGTTCATGTAAATAATGTTACTGTAATCAATGGAGGGAAGGAAAGTCACAGATACAAGGCGTTAATCATACATCCACCATCCGCCATACATCCACCAGCCGCACACGGCCATTTCACTGGGAGCTGAAATGTTGAAAGAGGTAAAAAGTTCAGTTAAGCTTCAGATGGGACTGTACTGCCAGACAGTGATCCATCTCCCAAATGGACGTTCATTCTGCCGCTACACTCAGCGGACGCGCACGGCCGACAACCCAAACAGGTGAGATCCCAAAGCAGACACATGTATCAGAGCTGTCCGCGTGTCTCAGTAATTCAGAAGAATGCAGGCAGAAATGGGGTTTAAATGCTTTTTTATGGCCATGAAAGGACAAACGCCTCTCAGGTCCGAATCTTGTGCTGCTTTTATTCTGCTGCGGGTCCCAGACCGTTAATATCTAATTTAAAATGTCTGTTTTTTTCTGGGTTCGGACCTTTAATTACTGTTGATTCGTCAGGTTGAGTGAGGTTCAGCAATTATGACTGCGGACTGGGGCCAGGTCGGTTCCGATTTTTTGGGCCCAAATGCAACTCTACCTCTGGGTCCAAAATGTGACAGATTTTCCAAACGCTCTAATGGTACATGCCCTCTGATCTCTGAAGTCTGAAATTCTGAGTTCCAAATCAAAAAATTAGCTGAAATGTTCCTCGTCTTGATGAAAACAGACTCAGGAAGTCACAGCAGCTGACCAAAATAAACATGGCTGACTAAACAGAATACAGAATCAGTTTTATGGACAGAACTTTAAAATCCTCCTGCAGCTCTGCAGAGAGATCTGCTCAGGTTAAAGTAAAGAGAAACTGAATCAGGTGAAAAGTTACTTATTACCAAAGGGGGCGGAGCCTCTCCCTTAGAGCCAGTTATTGACAAAGTGTTCACTTACATTTACTCCTCCATACCTGCAGCTCAGGTGAGGGTTGCAGCAGAGGAGAAGGGACACACGCATACACCCACGCATGCACACACACACACACACACACATACAAGAAAAGGAAATAAGTTTGTGTGAAAAGCAAGTTGATCATTTTACCTCTATAAATAAAGGTTGAATTAATTAATTAATTACTTAATTAATTAATTAATGACTGGTAGAGAACCAGAACCTTAAACAGAGATCTTTGTTTAATTTATAACAGCGCATCTTCAACTTTCTGGATTGCCAACCCCAACAACAACCTGATCAACTGTTCTGCTGCAGGGTCAGAGGTAAGAGGTCAATTACACACACATGCACACATGCACACACACATACATCTGATTTTCCTCCATCACTCTGACGTTTGGTCGGTGCGTGGGACAATGAAGGGGACAGTTAATTTGACTCGCGTGGGTGTGTGTGTGTGTCCACAGGAAACTGGCTTCTGGTTTATCTTCCACCATGTGCCGACGGGCCCCTCGGAGGGCCTCTACTCTCCGGGTCAGAGCGAACACACCCCAATGGGACATTTCAGCAACAACCGGGCCCATTCCAACAACAGAGTAAGTCACAGGAGCACACGCATACAGTCAGATAGCTGTACACAGGTTCAGTAGGCGTGTAACTGTACACGTCTTGATTTGGTGCCAACGTTTGGGACAGGTTCAGAGAACCAGACGTTACATTTTTCAGTCCCAGGTGTTCATCGCTCCTGTCTAGTGTGACAACTGTCAATGGTTCTAAGGACTTCATGAAAATCTTTCAGGGTTTTTCTCTCAGTTTCAGTCCTTCCTGTGTTTTACTGATATCTATCACTCTTCTGAGAACGTGTTATCTGTAGATATCCTCCATGACAGGAAGCGAGGCTCCAACGTTTGGTAGTTTTCACCACCTTCTGCAACACCTTCTGATCTGAGACAGAGCAGTGCCCGTACCAGGCTGTTATACAGTTGGTTAGGATGCTCTTGATGTTGATACTTGATTTTCTGATGAAAAGTCAGATCCAAGAACTGAAAGAGAAGAAAAAAATCCAGAGAAAATCTCTGAAAGACCTTCTGAAAGTCTGAAGAACTGTTGAAGCAGAACCACTTCATCTGATTACAGGAAAGTCAAGATCTTTAAAAATAAACCTATCTTTGGTTAATCATTAACAGAAAACGGACTAAGTTGTGTTGAACTGGATGTGTGGAGCTCTATAAATCTAATTTAGCATAAATCATGTTTGTTTTCAGCTTTCTGATCTGTATTCTGGGTTTCAGGCTGGACTAATCCTGGATCACGGAGTCAAGACCACCCAGGCTAACGACCGGGACAAGAGACCATTTCTGTCTCTGACTGGTGCCAGGTGAGATACTGGGGGAAATCTTTACTCGTACAAAAAGCCAGGATGCTGAGGTCAGGGAAAGGTCATGCAAAGGTCATAACTCCTGGTACAATTTGAAGCTGGGGTTGAGGAGTGCCTCAGTGTTAAAAATATTTTAGGTTGTTGTTTGACCAGAAAACTGATAAAAGTAATAATGCTATCCTGTTTGGATCCACAGGAACATCTGAATCAAAACAAGGAGTTCAAACCCGGATCTATAATTAATTTTATTTAATGTCTCAGTTTGGTTTTGAGTCTTTGGAGTCCTGATCCTTCTGAATAGACACGTTACTGGGTAAATGCCAACAATGTGTTACTTTCCCCAACCATGCAGGTATGGCCCACACCAGGATGCAGACCCCTTCAAACCCAGAGTCCCAGCTCTGGTCCATCACTTTGTGGCCTACAAGAACCAGGACCATGGAGCCTGGCTGAGAGGAGGAGACGTCTGGCTCGATGACTGCCAGTGAGTTCAACATACCTATTCCTCAGATGAATAATGAACGAGTCGATGGATGGATGGATGGATGGATGGATGGATGGATGGATGGATGGATGGATGGATGGATGGATGGATGGATGGATGGATGGATGGATGGATGGATGGTTGGATGGATGGATGGATGGAT
>NC_056499.1:15201302-15247270 GCF_014905685.2 Nematolebias whitei | reverse complement strand
AGCTCAGAAACCAGAGTCTGGTTAACTTTAGCTCAGAAACCAGAGAGATCTGGTTATCATTAAATCAGATACCATTGAGTCAAGGTAACTTTGCTCAGAAAATTGTGAGGGAGTGTGTGTACAGTGTTCAGTTCGAAGACCCTCCAGTTCTCAACAGGGCTGAAGCTTGAAGCTTCTGATTGGAGGTCATGTCAACCGTCCCACCACTGTGTCAATGCAGCATCAATAAGAAGGTTTGTCATTCTCCTGCAGATCACATCTCGGGTGTTCTTTGGGGAGCCGGGTCCCTGGTTCAGTCAGATGGAGATGGATGGGGATAAGACAACCATTTTTCATGACATTGACGGATCTGTCAGTGAGTATCCTGGAGCCTTTCTGGTTAAGGAGGACAACTGGCTGCTCCGACACCCTGACTGCATTGATGTGCCAGATTGGAAGGCTGCGATCTGCAGTGGTCACTTTGCACAGGTGGGATATCCTCCAGTCACATGGTCATTTTCACTAACATCTCTCATTGCTGCATCCTTTATTCCATTCTGTGGTCAAGGCTCTGTGGGTCCAGTAGTCATTCTCAGAGACAAAGATGGCCAGCACACTGATGTCAAGAACCACATGGGCCAACATGGGACCACATGGCTTTTAGGTAAGGACCATGTGGCCATAAGAGAAGGACCACATGGACCCACTAGGGACCACATGACTATAAAATAAGGCCTACCTTTTTATTCGCCGTTTTAAGGTTGGGTTGCTGAGGCAGCAGGCTAAGAAGAGAAGGCATTCCTTGGCTCATGTTATAGGGATCTTTTGTATCAACTCTTTAACTTTTGTATTCCATCACACTATTTTTATTGCTTCTAATTATTATCAGAGTTTGTTAATTGGTCCAGCAGATATTATCAATCAATCAACCTTTATTTAGACAGGTAAATCCCATTGAGTCTCAAGGACTCATTTACAAGAGAGACCTGATGAAGCAGTTAAATGATACACTTTCTGATTAGTGCTCCTTTTTGACTTCAGCTTCACATTTCTTTTAATTCAGCTTGAAACTGAGCTATATTGTGATTCTTCTTCTTTGATATCTGTTTTCTTCAGATCTATATCCAAATCCGAAACCCTGCCAGCCTGATGATGCGTATAGTGAAGAACGAGTACCCTGACCGGCCCCTGACACTAGAAGGGGCCCTAGGAAAGAAAAAACACTACCAGCAGTTCCAGCCGGTGATCACGCTGGCCAAAGAATACACCGTTCACTGGGACCAAGCAGCACCTGCAGAGGTCACCATCTGGCTCATCAACTTCAACAAGTTAGTTAACGTGACCTTAAAGGTTTGGCCATGCCATGTTGTTGTCCTATTGTCCACTAGACCCATGGTCTCTCTGTAAGGAGGAACCAGAAGTGAAAGATTTTATAAAAAGATGTTAAAATGTAAACTGAAGACATAAAATCTGTTAAGAAAATAGATTTTCTTCTCTGACAGTTGACTGAGCTCCTGCAGCCTCCTGCCTTCTGATGGTTTCTGAATGTTTTAACCAAAATAAGGTTGTTTGAGATTCCAAACATCATTTAGTTAAACTGCACGTCCAATAAGGATGTTCAATGAGCTATGTCCAATGAAAAGAAGAATGATGGTTCAACATTCTTTAGCTGTTTAATCCTGATTAATTAGCAATAATCAACTAAACTGGAATTAACTTTTATTTTATTCATCAGATCTAGTTTCAGAATTGATGAAGAAAACATTCAGCTAAAAAAAAAAAAAATCATTATCTACAGAAGCCAGCAGATTGTGTTGAATCTTCACTTCGTTGCATTCTCCCATCCTAAGCAAGCACAAGGCTGCAAAGTTTATTCCTAAGATGCTCAGGTCCAAAACCAAAACCTCTGTCTTGTCTGAGTTTAAAAGTAGAAAATTTTGGGTCGTCCAGGTTTTACATCTTTAAGACATGATTGGCTTCATCGAGGATATTTGACTAACACCCCTTTACCTCATATAGGCTCCTCCCCTCACAAAGATGCTCAAAAACGTCAGGAAATAATTGTAAGAATGCATTAATTATTTTAAATAAATGGTCTTTTTCCAAACCACTCTGGCAGTGTCCAGCTGAGAAATTAAATTACAAAAACACATCCAAACAAACCGCTGTCTGCATTTCAATCAATCAGTCAATCAATCAATCAGTCAATCAATCACTCAATCAGTGAAACACATGCAGACAAGTGAAAACTGCAAACAGCAGGTTTCCTTGTTTGGATGTTTCTATTTCTGATCAAACAGGTTGTGTTTATTTATTTTTTTGTTTGTTTCGTCTTTTTTCTGCTTTTCTCTTATCGGGACCCACAGCGAGTCCTCCTCCTCCACCTCACTCTGTCCTCTGCATCCTCTGTCCTCACTCCAAACTCCATGTCCTCTCTAACTGCATCCGTATATCCACTCTTTGTCTTTTTTCTGGCAGCTGCATTTCTAACAGCCTTCTACCAATTTACCCACTGTCCCTCCTCTGGACATGTCCAAACCACTGTCCCTCCTCTGGACATGTCCAAACCATCTCAGTTTGGTCTCTAACTTTGTCTCCCAGTTGTTCCTGTGCTGTACCTCGGATGCTCTCATTCCTAATCTTATCCATTCTTGTCACTCCTAAGAAGAACCTCAACATCTTAATTTCTGTTCCTTCAAAATCTGTCTGTTGTCTTTTGTCCATGTCTCTGTCTCCAGACCATGCAACATAGATGGTCTCACCACTGTCTTGTAAACTTTTCCTTTGACCTTTGCTGCCCCCCATTTGCCAGAAATCACTCCTGAAACTTTTCTCCATCCACTCCATCCTGCCTGGACCCTCTTCTTCACCTCTTTACCACACTCCCCATTTTCCTGGACAGTGGACCCCAAGTACTTGAAGTCCTGCACCTTTGTGACCTCTGCTCCTTGTAGCCTCACTGTTCCACTGGACTCCTTCTCATTCACCCACATGTACTCTGTCTTACTACAACTGACTTTCATTCCTCTTCTTTTAAGTGCATACCTCCACCTCTCTAAGTTCTCTTCCACCTGTTTCCTGTTCTCACCATGGATCACAATATCATCTGCAAGCATTAAAAATGTTTTTGTTTGTTTGGTCTCAGAAATGACTGGATCAGTATGGGTCTCTGCTACCCACAAGGCACCAACTTCACAGTCATCGCTGACATCCATGACCGGCTGACCAAACAGACCCGTAAGACTGGAGTCTTCATGAGGACCACTCAGAGGGAGAAGATCAACCACTCCAACCTGAGCAGAGGATACTACTACTGGGAGGAAGATACCGGGTCAGAACCAAACTGAAGTCAAAATGCATTTAGTTTGGAATTAGAATTCAATACTGTTTCTATTGCCGAACAAAACCTCCTCAAGCTGATTCTTTTTGTCTAAATGCTCAAACAGTTGTCCTGACACCTATTTTTCACTAGAATGTTTAACAAGAGGGAGATTTGTTTACAGGGGAGGTAAAAATTTCTCTGATCATTTGAATCTGGCAGCTTGTTCATTTTAAGAAAATGAAGTAGTACAGTATCTCATTTTTATAGTAAAAAAAGACTAAATGAAAGTTTCAGATTGACACACATGTTACTGATGGAAATAACAACAAACCAGGACTCAAGCTCCCTCAGATGGGTTGTGTACTTAAGTGGTGCACAGATTATATCCAATCAATCAACCAACCAACAAATTAACCAACCATTCCATCAATTAACCAACTGTTCAACCAATTATCAAACCATTCAAACAATTAACCAACCATTCAACCAATTAACCAACCAGTCAATAAGTTATCCAAAGATTAAACCAATTAACTAACCATTCAACCTATTGTCCAACCATTCAATCAATTAACAAACCAATTAATCAACCAATTAATCAGTCAAGCAGACATGACTGATCTGGTTCTGTATTAAAGCTCACCTGTCCACAGAACCTGGTTCCTCCACTTCAACCTCTCAACCTTGATGGGTCACACCAAAGACCTGTTGGAGAACTTCAGTGATCAGATCATAGATCTGACCAAGACTAGAATGGACCACAGAACATCATCAGGAAACTGCCGGTGAAAAAGTTACGCTGCCGGTGTAACTTTATTCAGATAATGGCAATCAGTGATCAACAGTGTGAAGCTTCATGGAAGATCTCCGTTATGAAGTGAGGATGATGATGATAAAGGTGTGGGATTAGCCCACAGGTTCACATAAGGAGCTTGTTAAGACCTTGAAGGAAGCTGGGACCAAAGTCACAGAGAACTCTGTTTCTCCAGGCTCTTTTTGTCCAGTGTTGGTGAGGGTTATGTTTCCTGCTCCTGTAGCTGACAGGAAGTGGCACCTGGCGTGGTCTTTGGCTGCTTCAAGGTTTGTGTGGATCAGAAACGGTTCTGCAGACTTCGGTTTGTAACAAGTTATTGATGGTGCTGCTCTTGCCTTTTTATTATTTGAAACCAGTCTGGCCTCTGACATCAACAAGGCTTTTTCAGTACTGAACATGTTCTCTTTGTTAGACAATTCTCTATAAACCCTAAAGGTTATTGGTGAAAATCCCAGCAGAACATCAGGTTCTGAAACACTCCAACCAACAACTGTTCAAAGTTTCCTTTTCTCCTCGATCTGAGCTCAGTTTGAACTTCAGCAGGTCGTCTTTACCACATCTACGTGTCTAAATGAGTTTCTGCCCTGTGATTGGCTCATTAGTTCTTTTAATTAAGTTATACAGGTGGACCTGATGAAGGTAGATATCCACCAGATAGGGCTTTACTCTAATTTATTTGTAAGTGGGCAAACGTGCAAAATCAGGAAAGGATCTTTTTTATTTTTTTTTACTTCAACTGCTGACGCACTAATTCAGCCAAACCAGTCAGACTTTTCAGTCTCCATAAACCAGTGATCCAGTGGGTCCATTTCCTTTCACTAAACGAGTTAAACTGATGGTTTTATGATCAAAACAGTGTTTCTAATATCAGGTGTTGTCGTTTCATGTGTCCTACAGCCTGCTCTTCCTGAAGGTCAAAGCTCACAATGACAGGGAACAGTTTGCCTTCTGCTCCGTGAAAGGCTGTGAGAGAATCAAGATCACTGCCAGCATCCCTAAAGGAAGTCCACCTAGCAACTGCCTTATCAAGACCTACCCCAAACATGCTGAGAGGCCTGTGGTAGATGTCCCCATGCCCAGGAGGATACCCACCTCCAGACTGGTGAGTCCTCCAGCCAACATCCAATGTCCAACATCCATCCACTCATCTATCCATTTATCTATATATCCATCCATCCATAAGTCCAGCATCTATCTGTCCATCCATCTCCGTCCATCTATCCATCTGTCCTCTCTCTTCCTATTCTTCTTGTTTTTATTCGGGTCTTGGTGGAAGCAGCTTGAAGAGGGAGGTCAGCGTTGAAGGTTCAATGGTTCAGAAGGGAAAACCAGAATTTCTTTCACAGAAACACTCTCCTGGTTCTTCTGAGCGTCCCCAGGCCAGATATCTGAGTCTACCCTGCAGCCATCCTAATCAGATGTCTGAACCACCTTAGCTGACTCCTCTTAATGAGGAGAATCAATGGTTCTACTGAGCTCCTCCTGGATGATGGAACTCTTAATTTTTTCTTTAAGACTGAGCCTTATTATGATAGTCCATGCTGCTGACTACTTTCCTTTAAGATGTTATATGCGTACCCATCTACTCACTACAGACTCAGGCTGCTGTTTAATACACCATATTATATTACATTATTATTGTTTAGCATATATCTTAGATCCTTGTATATTGTTTATTTTTTAATACTTTATCCTTTTGCTTATTTGGGTGTAATTGGAATCTTGTGTACACAATTTTGTCCTACCACATGTACCACACGTGATACGAACAACAATAAAGAACCTTGAACCTTTATGTTTTGGTAAGCTTATCTCACCCACTTGGCTCCATGATACTTTTTTTTTATCCTGATCCATAATTCATTAACATAAAGTGAGCAAAATAAGTATTTGAACACCCTGTGACTTTGCAAGTTCTCCCACTTAGAAATCATGGAGGGGGTCTGCAATTTTCATCTTAGGTGCATGTCCACTGTGAGAGACATAATCTAAAAAAAAAAAAAATCTGGAAATCTCAATGTATGATTTTTTTTAAACAATTTATTTGTGTGTGTGTTACTGCTGCAAATAAGTATTTGAACACCTGCCAATCAGCAACAATTCTGGCCCTCAAAGACCTGTTGGTCCGCCTCTAAAAAGTCCACCTCCACTCCACTTATTATTCTAAATTAGAAGCACCTGTCTGAGGTTGTTAGCTGCATAAAGACACCGGTCCACCCCATACAATCATTAAGACTCCAACTACTAACATGGCTAAGACCAAAGAGCTGTCCAAAGACACCAGAGACAAAATTGTAGACCTCCACAAGTCTGGAAAGGGCTACGAGGCAACTACCAAGCAGCTTGGTGAAAAAAGATCAATTGTTGGAGCAATTATTAGAAAATGGAAGAAGCTAAACATGACGGTCAATCTCCCTCAGACTGGGGCTCCATGCAAGATCTCACCTCGTGGCGTATCAGTGATCCTAAGAAAGGTGAGGAATCAGCCCAGAACTACACGGGAGGAGCTGGTCCATGACCTGAAGAGAGCTGGCACCACTGTTTCCAAGGTTACTGTGGGTAATACACTAAGACATCATAGTTTAAAATCATGTGTGGCACGGAAGGTTCCCTTGCTTAAATCAGCACACGTCCAGGCCCGTCTTAAGTTTGCCCATGACCATTTGGATGATCCAGAGGAGCCATGGGAGAAAGTTATGTGGTCAGATGAAACCAAAATAGAACTTTTTGGTCTTAATTCCACTTGCCTCAGTTAGAGCATTGAAGATGGGTCATGGCTGGGTCTTCCAACATGACAATGACCCGAAGCACACAGCCAGGAGAACCAAGGAGTGGCTCCGTAAGAAGCATATCAAGGTTCTGGTCTCCAGACCTAAACCCTATAGAAAATCTTTGGAGGGAGCTCAAACTCCATGTTTCTCAGCGACAGCCCAGAAACCTGGCTGATCTAAAGAAGATTTGTGTGGAGGAATGGGCCAAAATCTCTGCTGCAGTGTGTGCAAACCTGGTGAAAAACTACAGGAAACCTTTGACCTTGCAAACAAAGGCTACTGTACCAAATATTAACATTGATTTTCACAGGTGTTCAAATACTTATTTGCAGCAGTAACATACAAATAAGTTATTTTAAAAATCATACATTGTGATTTCCGGATTTTATTTATTTTTTTAGATTATGTCTCTTCACAGTGGACATGCACCTAAGATGAAAATTTCAGACCCCTCCATGATTTCTAAGTGGGAGAACTTGCAAAGTCAAAGGGTGTTCAAATACTTATTTTCCTCACTGTAGGTAAGGACTGAAGATGTATGTGCATAGATGGATCGATAAATGCAGAGAATTGCCTTTCATCTTAGCTCCTTCTTCACTACGACAGACCAGAGCAACGCTTTCACTATGGCACAAAAGGCCCCGATTCACTGAACAAGACTGTCAATTTGAATACTTGGAGGAAGGAGGACTCCAGGAGACGGGTTACTTTGTTCAGAACAAAGAAACCAAGGCAAAGATTGGGTGCAGAATGAACCGAATGGCAGGTGAGGGCTGGGTCCAGTGATTCCTGATGTCATAAACTGAGTTTGGTTTGTGGAACATCACAAATGTTTTCCTAAGAGAAGATTGCTTTAAAACCAATATTTTTGTGTATTTTTGTGTCCATCCATCCATACATCCATACATTATCTTGTGCTTGTTCCGAAGTTGGGTCGCGGGGGCAGCAGTTTGAGCAGGGAGGCCCAGATATTGCTTTCCATAGCCACTTCTTCCAGCTCTTCTGGGAGGACACCAAGATGTTCCCAGGCCATCTGAGAGATATAGTCCCTCCAGTGTGGCCTAGGTCTTCCTGGGGATGGACTTGTAGAATTGCACTACCCAATTGGGAGCGAGATTGGAATGCAGGTTAAAGATGAGACCAATTGAATTTGAACGTGCGTATCCACCTACCCCACCCGTTTGGACTGGTTCTGCGTGACGGACGTCATGGGCTGAATGGGCAGTTTTAACTGCTTGCGATATTTACATCTGCCAGTCAACCACGAATCAGCATCTCTTCCCAGTTGGACATACCTGAACCACCTCTCGGGACGCGCCCAGGGAGCATCCTTTCCAGATGCCCGAACCACCTCAACTGGCTCCTCTCAAGTCTCTCTCCCAGATAACTGAACTTCTGGCCCTCTCTCTAAGGGAGAGTCCAGCAACCTTGCAAAGGAAATTAATTTCAACCACCTGTACCTGTGATATTGTTCTTTCGGTCACTACTTAGAATTGATGGACATTGGTGAAGGTAGGAACGTAGACCGACCGGTGAACAGAGAGCTTCGCCTTACAGCTCATCTCCCTCTTTACAACAACGGACCAATACAGAATCCTCAATACTGCAGACGCTGCACCAATCTGTCTATCAATCTCACGCTCCATTCTTCCCTCACTCATGAACAAAACCCCAAGATACTTGAACTCCTCCATTTGAGGCAGAACTTCACCCTCGACCCGAAGAGAACAATCCACCCTTTTCCAACTGAGGACCATGGCCTCGGATTTGGAGGTGCTGATTATCATCCCAGCCGCTTCACACTCTCCAGTGAGAGCTGAAGATCACGGCACTATGAAGCCAACAGGACCACATCATCTACAAATAGCAGAGATGGAATCCTGAGGCCACCTAACCGACTCCCTCCGCAGCTCCGCCCCCTGGCTGCACCAATAAATTCTGTCCATGGAAGTTATGAACAGAATTGGTGACAACGGGCTAACCATTTCATATTTTTATGGTCTTGTTTTGGAACCACAATCTTTTTTTATTTGTTTTTATTTAACCTTTATTTAACCAGGCAAATCCCATTGAGATCACAGATCTCTCTTGCAAGGGAGGCCTGGGCCTGAAGGCATCCTAATCTGAGGGAGCCACTGTTACATTTTTCTCAGTTTTATCACTTTAAGTTTTTGTTTTCAACTACAAATGTAATTTACTGAAAGAAAGCTGAATTATATAAAAACAGGTTGGATTTTTGTTTAAGGATTTATATTTGTTTTCTTTCCGATGGTGATGTTGACACTATCTCCCCCTTCTGGCTCTCTGTGGCATCTCAGCTTTCCTTAAAGTCTCTGAGTTCTCATGATTCAGGATTTTTTTTCCCCCCAAATGGAGGGAAAATATTAATGTGCTCAACTTTAAGTATTCATCCTGGAGCCAATAAAAATGTTGCTGCAGAATTCATCAGAAAACACAGTCAGCTTTGAGCGCCATGTTTTCTCTCAAGACCTGCGGTGGAGGAAAACATTCAGAACTGGCTTGAGCAAATGGACCTGAATGAGTCTGTCCTGAGTCCAGTCACTGCAGGGTTCAGGAGCAGGTCTGAGCAGCCCAGCTGAAGAAATCCTGGCTCTGAAGTGTGACCTTGTTTCTGTTTGTTTTCCCCTCAGAACTCAGCCGAGCACTTCCTGGAGGTCAAACTGGTCTCACACAGTTCTCGCTTCTTCCATATTAAAGAGGACGTTGCCTTCACTGAGGTACTCTTTGTTTCAGACACACAGCTGAACCAACACGTGATTGAAATATGTTGTTTTAGCAGTTGGAGCATCATGTTAAATGTCTTTAATTTAAATCCATAATTCTTGCAATTGACAGTCTGCGTTAAAAAAAATACAAACAAAAGAGTAAACAGACTTTTAATCATCGTTCTTTTAGAATCCATTGGGGCCGACACCGAACTGGTCCATTGTTGGGAATAAATCTGCTGCAGTCTTGGTTCCAGCTGCAGATTATGTCATTTCTTTACCTGGCAAGGGCATATCCTAAAAAGATCTATTTTTATTGGCAGACAGGTTGGGATCATGGAAACCTGGAAACCAAACAGGAAAAGTATCCAAAATACTATGGTTCATCTACTTTTTAACTTCCTGGGTGGCACGGTGATGCAGTGGTTAGTGATGTTGTGCAACTATCATTTTCTGCACTGCCCCTTTACCCTAACTCAATATTTTAGATGAATAAAAATGTAATAATAAAAAATGTAATAATAGTTATTTAATAAAGATTAAGAGATTGTGTTTCTAACCAAACATTCATTAAAGAACATTTCCAAAGGTTTTACTGGAAAAGTCTAAAAATGTTACAACAGTTTGTGTGACAGGCAGTGTTGTATAAAGTACCTCAAAGTGATACTTCAGTGAAAGTACAAGTATCTTACCATAAACTTATTTTGGTAAAAGTTAAAGTCTCCTTAAAAATTATTACTTAAGTAAAAGTCTTAAAGTACCTGACATTTAATGTACTTAAGTATCAAAAGTAAATTTCTCTTTTAAAATGTACTTAAAGTAAGAGTATTAAGTAAATGGTTAGATTTTCCAAATCAACATTTATTGGGTGCAATATCCAGTGACAAAAACTTGGAAAGTTTGAACTGAACAATGAAAGATTGATCTTTAAAAATTCTGATTCTACTGAAGTATATTCATTCAACCTTTATTAGGTTGGAAAGCTCACATTGTTGTGTAGTTGGCTTGTTTACTGAGCTAGGTTCTGTTTGGTTAAGGCTTGTTTCTTTCTGACTAATTAATAATATAGAATAATGTAATAGCAGTTCATGTCCTGGAGAACACCAAACTTCTCCTTTTTTAGCAGCTACCATCCTTTTCACACCTATCAGGAATGTGTCTCCACTGTGAGTCAACAAAGCTCTTTTGTAACGATTCATATCTGTACATGCATCTAGCTTGTTCACAGCGGGAGCTGCAGTTTTCACACAAGCATCGGGGAAGGGACTAGGTTTGTGATTGAGAGTGTCAGTGAGGGAGAGAGAAGGGGCCGCATGAAGTCACAGACTGGGAGAACAAACTGCCCAATCAGATTTCTTCTAATTTTAAATTGTAACTAGTAACTATGATGGTTAAGGGAAATGTATTGAAGAAAAAGTGAAAGTCGCTTGAAATGTAAATAACGAAGTAAAGTAAAAATATGTCAGTTCTAGTACAGTAACAAAATATTTCTACTTTGTTACATTACAGCACTGGTGACAGGTCACAATTTTTCACACTGTTGAGTTTTAAATGTTAAAATATCCTTTTTGGTCCCCAGTTGTTCAAAACAAAAAACAATTCAAACAGAACTGATTCTGAAACTGGTTTCCATCAGCACCATTGAGTCACAGATCATTGTATTTTGTTGCCCTTTGTTTTAAGATGGACTGTTCCTATCAGAAAATGTTTCCAGGACTCCACCAAGCATCCATGAACCATGAGGAGCTGTTGAATCCACAAGCAAGCCTCTTAGTTGCTTTCTTTTTGCACCAACAACATTAGTGGCATTATCAGAACGAATCTGAGTGACTTGACTTTGTCTGCTCACGAATCGTCTCAGGTCATTAATACATGCGTCTGTGTCAGGACTTTGAAAAAGCTGAGAGATCAGGCAATATTCTTTCAACTGGAAAGTCGTCCATTTCTTGTTCACTTGCTCTTCCGCTGTATTGTTTACAAGTACAGGTCCTTCTCAAAAAATTAGCATATTGTGATAAAGGTCATTATTTTCCATAATGTAATGATAAAAATGAAACTTTCATATATTTCAGATTCATTGCACACCAACTGAAATATTTCAGGTCTTTAATTGTTTTAATACTGATGATTATGGCATACAGCTCATGAAAACCCAAAATGCCTGTCCCAAAAAATTAGCATATTTCATCCCACCAATGAAAGACAAGTGTTTTTAATACAAAAAACGCCAACCTTCAAATAATCATGTTCAGTTATGCACTCAATACTTGGTCAGGAATCCTTTTGCATGAATGACTGCTTCAATGCGGCGTGGCATGGAGGCAATCAGCCTGTGGCACTGCTGAGGTGTTATGGAGGCCCAGGATGCTTCGATAGCGGCCTTAAGCTCATCCAGAGTGTTGGGTCTTGCGTCTCTCAACTTTCTCTTCACAATATCCCACAGGTTCTCTATGGGGTTCAGGTCAGAGAGTTGGCAGGCCAATTGAGCACAGTAATACCATGGTCAGTAAACCATTTACCAGTGGTTTTGGCACTGTGAGCAGGTGCCAAGTCGTGCTGAAAAATGAAATCGTCATCTCCATAAAGCTTTTCAGCAGATGGAAGCATGAAGTGCTCCAAAATCTCCTGATAGCTAGCTGCATTGACCCTGCCCTTGATAAAACACAGTGGACCAACACCAGCAGCTGACATGGCACCCCAGACCATCACTGACTGTGGGTGCTTCACACTGGACTTCTGGCATTTTGGCATTTCCTTCTCCCCAGTCTTCCTCCAGACTCTGACACCTTGATTTCCGAATGACATGCAAAATTTGCTTTCATCCGAAAAAAGTACTTTGGACCACTGAGCAACAGTCCAGTGCTGCTTCTCTGTAGCCCAGGTCAGGCGCTTCTGCCGCTGTTTCTAGTTCAAAAGTGGCTTGACCTGGGGAATGCGGCACCTGTAGCCCATTTCCTGCACACGCCTGTGCACGGTGGCTCTGGATGTTTCTACTCCAGACTCAGTCCACTGCTTCCGCAGGTCCCCCAAGGTCTGGAATCGGCCCTTCTCCACAATCCTCCTCAGGGTCCGGTCACCTCTTCTCGTTGTGCAGCGTTTTCTGCCACACTTTCCCCTTCCCACAGACTTCCTACTGAGGTGCCTTGATACAGCACTCTGGGAACAGCCTATTGTTCAGCAATTTCTTTCTGTGTCTTACCCTCTTGCTTGAGGGTGTCAATGATGGCCTTCTGGACAGCAGTCAGGTCGGCAGTCTTACCCATGATTGCGGTTTTGAGCAATGAACAAGGCTGGGAGTTTTTAAAAGTCTCAGGAATCTTTTGCAGGTGTTTAGAGTTACGTCGTTGATTCAGATGGTTAGGTTAATAGCTTGTTTAGAGAACCTTTTCATGATATGCTAATTTTTTGGGACAGGCATTTTGGGTTTTCATGAGCTGTGTGCCATAATCATCAGTATTAAAACAATTAAAGACCTGAAATATTTCAGTTGGTGTGCAACAAATCTGAAATATATGAAAGTTTCATTTTTATCATTACATTATGGAAAATAATGACCTTTATCACAATATGCTAATTTTTTGATAAGGACCTGTAAGACTGATCACCGTCCTGACACTGAACAGCATACACAATATTACTCTGTTTGTGCCGGGGGACTGGATCTTTGGGATGAACCACTCTTTGCCGTAATGTATTCTGGAGTTTGAAAGCCACTGGGCTGTCATGTTTAGATAATAAACATCTCAGTCTCTCAGAAACTCCCTCAACATAAGGAATGACCACTGGTCTGGGGTCCTCCTTTTCACCTGATGGCTGGCTGGAGTCTTGTTTGGGTTTCTTCCTTGCTTTCAGCAGATTTCAACAAAGTTTCACCAAAGAAGAATCCAGTTAACCTGACTCAACCTGATTGGATTTATTTACCTGGATTATTGAACATGCATCAGGATGCAAAACAAACTCCCTTCCCCTGTGCTGGATCTTAGTAATATTCTTTGAACTAGCCTCCACAGGTAAATCCTGAAAATCACCAAAAACAGGGTGACCAAGTATTTTGGCTTCATGTTCAAGGAAAGCATCAATCACTGTACATTGCTCTGCGTTTGTTTTAGCTCCTTCATGTGCAGCAATCCTCCATCTTTCTCTTATGGTAGTTTGGACATTATGATTCTCATTGTAGCTGGTGTGTCCATTTTATTCGTGCCATCAAGTTCAGTCATAAGACTACAAACCGGATTCCAAAAAAGTTGGGACACTAAACAAATTGTGAATAAAAACTGAATGCAATGATGTGGAGATTGCAAATGTCAATATTTTATTCGTAATATAACATAGATGGCAGATCAAAAGTTTAATCTGATTAAATGTCACATTTTAAAGGAAAAATATGTTGATTCAAAATTTCACAGTGTCAACAAATCCCAAAAAAGTTGGGACAAGTAGCAAAAAGTGGCTGGAAAAAGGAAATTGAGCATATAACAAACAGCTGGAAAACCAATGAACACTAATTAGGTCAATTGACAACATGATTGGGTATAAAAAGAGCTTCTCAGAGTGTCGGTGTCTCTCAGAAGCCAAGATGGTAAGAGGATCACCAATTCCACCATTGTTGCGCAGAAAGATAGTGCAGCAATACCAGAATGGTGTTACCCAGCGTAAAATAGCAAAGACTTTTAAGTTATCATCATCAACCGTGCATATCATCATCAAACGATTCAGAGAATCTGGAACAATCGCTGTGCGTAAGGGTCAAGGCCGTAAAACTCTACTGGATGCTCATGATCTCCGGGTCCTTTTTTTTTTTCTCCAGCGCTGCTCACACCCAGACAATGCACTGCAGCCTAATCCCAAAGTCTGTGCAAGTTCTTTTTAATCTCCTGTTAAATTCCTGAGCAGTCTTTTGACTAATTGTAAGTGAGTCCCTGTGAATCACTGGTACAGCCGTTCTAGACTTCTGTCTCACCATTGACCAAGTCCGAACTCACTTTTTTTTGTAGCTTTGAGCTTTATTTCACCCCAAAATCAGTTAAATTTCTAACATAATTCGGCTAATTCAGCATGTGTGTCCTCAAGCACAACACAAGATAAATACATTCATATTATTACCATTATTACCACTAACAGGTGTGGGAAACTGATACAATGGAATGGTTTTTACAACGTCTTTAGGTGAAAAGGCTGGAGAAAAAAAAATCAAAAATAAGTTCAAATCCTTCTTTGTGCATAAACCAGGGTGGCAGTGTTGTTCAACATTTCACAGTAAAACTAGATTCTAGTTAGTTTGTGTCAGAATTTAACAACCCCCCCCCCCCCCCCTCCAACTTTCTGTATTAATGTGTAAACTGAGCTTGTTATTTCTGACACGTTTCACCGTCTGAGGAACATCAGAGGTGGGTCACTGAGTATATCTGTTGTTACAGGTGAACGGTAGGAAGTTGCTCCAAGCAGAAGATGGTGTGCAGTTGACAGTAATTGATGGACAACATGGAAACATTGTGGAGACCAAAAGTTTCAGAAGCTCCGTCTTACAGGGTGTCCCTGCACAGATCCAGAATTATGTCCATGGACTAAAAGACAGGTAAGAAGTCGATCCTCTGCTCCTTTAGACTCTTGCATGCTGTTGGATACTGTAAGATTCCATCCATCCATCTTTGCTCGCTTCTTCCTTTGAATGTCATGGGGGTTCACCGGTGCCCATATCCAGCAGTCACTGTGCGAGAGGCGGGGGACACCCTGGACAGGTCTCCAGTCCATCGCAGGGACAGAGACAAACAACCATTCCCATTCACACCTAGAGACAATTTAGAGTTACCAATCAGTCTAACATGCATGTTTTTGGTCTGTGGGAGGAAACCGGAGTACCCGGAGAAAACCCACACACGCACCAAGAGAACGTACAGACTCCACCCAGTTTCCACCCAGGGAATTTTATAGGCGGGGCACGGTGTCCTCCTTGGATAATGGTAGGGGAAACACTGAAGCATCCTGCCCAAGTTATATCAGTACGTCACAGCTCTGACTTAGGAAAACACCATGCTTACACCAAGAGGATATGCATATAAATCTGTACCCCTCCCCCACCCGTGCCTCTCCAACCACATCGCCTCCATGCTGGCCCCAGCAGACCTCCCCCTCCCCTGCATACCTCCCCCTCCTGAAACCAAACCAGAACATAAGACGTTCACTGTGTGGCCCACTGATGCTGTCCCCATGCTGCAGGACTGCTTTGAGTGCACAGACAGGCAGGTCTTCAGAAGGGCAGCTGTCTGTGAGGACAAGGTGGACCTTCAGGACTTTAAATCTGCTGTCCTGGACTACACAGAGAAGTGTGTTGAGGATGTCACTCTTGCCTAAGACTAATGAGCTACACAAACCAAAAATCCTGGATGAATGCGAAGGTCAAGTCACTGCTGAAAACCAAAAGTGATGCACAGTATTTTAGGGGTGTGAGAACAGAGCTGATTGCAGGAGGAAAATTGTCCAAAACTACATATGCTAAGAAAATCCAGGGACACTTGACATCCCAGGTGGGGCATCAGGTGCATCACTGACTACAACATCAGCAGTGCAGTGTCCCAACAACCCCTCTCTGCCTGACATACTCAACAAGTTCTACAGCCACTTCAAGGGCCTCATCATGTCTCCAAGCGCCACACTCCTTCGCCACCAAAAGACCAAAGGAAGAGCCCCTCAGCATGACCCCAGCTAAAATGAGCAAGTTCCTCAAGAGGGTCAACTCATAAATGAGCCGGCCCTGTTCTCAGGACATACTGAACACGTCCCTCACACAAGCAGCTGTCTCTGCATGCTTGAAGAACACTACCATTATCCTCTTACCCAAAACCTCCACATTCCCAAGCATGAATGACTATCAGCTGGTAGCCCTCTCACAGGTAGCCATGAAGTGCTTTAAAAGACTGATTATGGTCCACATCAAATACACCATCAAATTCACTGTCCATCCCCAATGATATGCCATCGTCTCTTTGTGAAATTTGCACATGACACAGCTGTGGCTGGATGGATGACCAACAACGATCAGTCCGGCAACAGGCAGGAGGTGGAACACTTGGACCGTTGGTGTAGCAATAACAACCTCTGCTTCAACGTAAAGAAGATGGAGATGATTATGTAATTTATAAAGGGCAGAAACCACCACCATCCCTGCACATCAGATGGAAGCACTCTCCATCAGGTACCAAGGGATTAATCTAATAAACTCACCAGGAGCAACAACACCTCCAGCCTGATCCACAAGGCTCACCAGTGCCTTTACTTATGGCTGAGGTGTGTAAGGCTGTGGAGCCCAGTCCTGACTTCCTTCTACAAGCATACAAGAGCATCCTGTGCTCCTGCATCCTTGTATAGCGTGGCATCTGCTCTGCAGCATAGAAAACATTTGCACAGGGTGGTGAAGGCTGCTTAGAAGAACAACTCCTGTCTCTGTGGAACCATGTATCCCTACAGCTAAAAGCAGTGATGACTTCTTGAGATTCTTTATAAATAAATGTATTTCAGTTAGAAAGAAAATTCACACCATCCTTCCTTTTATTGCCTCTGATTCCCTATCAGATGAGGCAGCTTTAGAAATTTCACTAGAACCTGATTTGTGTTTGGACAGTTTTTGTCCTGTTGAACTCTCTGAACTGTCAAAAATAATAACTTCATCCAAACCATCCACATGTCTGCTAGATCCCATCCAAACCAGACTGTTTAAAGAGGTACGTCCCCTAATATCCACATTTTGGATCTGCTTAATTTGTCTCTAATGAACCAATACGTACAATTCAGTTCAATATAATTCAATTTAATTCAATTCAGTTTATTTGTATAGTGCCAAGTCACAACAGAAGTCATCTCAGGGCACTGAACAGAAACATTCATGCTTTGAATTAAATGTCATCACAGACTCTCATCTTGAGCAAGCATGAAGGCGACAGTGGAAAGGAAAAACTCTCATGATGAAGCACCCTTTAGCAGAACCAGGCTCAGGACAAGTGGCCATCTGCTTTGACCAGCTGGGTTTGAGAGGAACAGGAAGGAGGAACAGATACACAATGGCAGGTCAAGAATCACAAGTTAAGATATAATTAATATCAAATGAAAACTATTCAATTTTAACAATTACTTTAAGGAAATGAGGTCAATTTGTCCTCTAGTAGTTTAAGCCTATATCAGCATAACAAGCCAACCCTAACTATAGGATTTATCAAAAAGGAAAGTCTTAAGCCCAGTCTTAAAACTGGACAATGTGTCAGCCTCATGGACAGAAACTGGAAGTTGGTTCGACAAGAGAGGAGCCTGAAAATTGAAAGATCTTCCTCCCATTCTGCCTTTGGAAACTCTAGGAATCGCAAGTAAGTCTGCAGTCTGAGAGCGAAGTGCTCTGTTAGGAAAATATGGAACAGTAAGATCTGTAAAATAAGATGGGGTTAGGTTGTTGAGAGCTTTGTAGGTTAGAAGTAAGATTTTGAATTCTATTCTGGATTTGGCAGGGAGCCAATGGAGAGAAACTAAAACTGGAGTGATATGATCTCTCCCACTAACTCCAGTTAAGAATCTGGCAGCAGCATTTTGGACAAACTGAAGACTTTTTAAAGACGTATTTGGACACCCAGATAACAAACCATTGCAATAGTCCAGTCTATACATGACAAATACATGAACCAGTTTTTCTGCATCATTTTTAGATGAGATGTTTCTAATTTTAGTGATATTGCGCAGGTGGAAGAAGGTGGTTCTGGTAACATTTTTAATGTGGGTGATAAAAGACATGTCCTGATCAAAAATTACACCAAGATTTTTAACATTAGAGCTGGAGGACAGATTAATGCCATCTGAGGAGGGTGAAAGACTGAAAAATGTGTATTTGTGTATTGTATTTGTAATTATTTCTATCTTAACATGTTTTTTGTATGTCCTCCTATAGAAACTACACCTGGACCTGTCATTACGTGTTTGTTTGTTTCTCTTTTCCTGTTCTCTCAAACACGAGCTGTTCGAAGCAGATGGCTGCTTTTCCTGAGCCTGGTTCTACTGGAGGTTGTTTCTTGTTAAAAGGGAGTTTTTCCTTTCCACTGTTGCCTTTGTGCTTGCTCAGGGTGGGAGACTCTGAGGAATGAAGATTAATCTGTGGCTTCCTTAGACAGTTAACTTTTACCAACTGGCTTTTATAATTTGTGAATGTTTTTGTGCAGTGTGCCCTGAGATGACTTTTGTTGAAATTTGGAGCTATAGAAATGAATTGAATTATTTAGAAGTTTGCCTTATGTATCTAATCAAACAAAGCTAATGTTCTTCATATAAGGATGTTTCTGTTTCAGAGGACTTGAATGTTCTCAAAGGAACTGAATAAAATAACAAAAATTAACCTCCAACTTTTCTGTTTGTTTTGAATCATGTTCAGAACCAAAACAGAGTCCTCTGTTCCAGTAATTGGACAGAATGTGAAGTTTAAGGACACATGCCAACAGCATTTAACCAACAGAAAGACTTTTGTGTCTCCACCAGGTCCATTGTCCTCATGACAACTAAAGGCCGTATGGTTCCCAGGGGATCCTGGACCAAAGTTCTGGAGAAACTTGGTGCAAGCAAAAGCACCAAATTAAAAGGTATTTATTATTTCTCCTAAAATACTTTTATTAATATGCTCGCAATATGGCCATTTTATCAATAAAACAAATGGTATGCAGATGATTTGTGACCTGTAGTGAGTAGGAGGAAGAGAGCCTGGAGAGGTTGACTTATGCTCCACAGAGTGGAGTGGATGGTGTGTGTGTGTGTGTGTAGGGTGGAGTTGTGAAAGAAAAGGAAGGTTTCCAGGAGAGTTTAGAGCTGTGTAATGTTTGGCTTGGACACAGTGTGTCTCTAATAACGGACAAGAAGAGGAGCTGGATGTGACAAAGATGAAAATGTTCTTACCTGCAGGCAGGTTCATTTTGGCTCAGATCAAAACGTCTGCTAGAATTTAACTCACAATCATTTTCAGTAACTTATAGGTAAAAAAAAAAAATTTTTTAAGCTACAACAATGTTAGCATTGCTGCATAAAAATGTGACTCCTGAATGTGACCTTGTGTTTTTTTACAGAAAAGATGGTGTTTGTGGGCTTTAAAGGCTCGTTTCAACCAGACTGGGTCAAACTGGAAATTGGCACTGAGCAGGCAAAGATCCATCAGGTTCTGAGTGTTCCTGTGCTGCACAAGATGAAGCTGTAAACAGCAGACCAAAGGTCAGAGGTCATAGACTGTTTTTAAAACATGGACCTGACCCAGAACTGAAGACAGTTTTCTTATCAGATGAATAAGAAATGCACTTTGTTTGATGTTTTTAAGATTCATTGCAAATATTTCATAGACTATAAGTTTTACAAGTACAACTAACATATTCTGTTAGATCAATCTTATCTTTGATAAATTTATTTCTGCTGAACATAAAGAATCATGTGACTCAGGTTCGATGTGAAACATTGATGTTTGTCTGAAGCTGCATGAAGATGAAAACTGAAAACAAACAAAAAGGAAACAGAAAAAGGTTTATTAATAAAAGTATTTCCTGTTCAGTTTCCCAAAGCCACTCCAACCATTGCACTTTCGTTTCACTTCTTTAATCCTGGCCTCTAAATTATTATTTGTATTTATGGCCTTTATAAGATAGAAAATGTGGAAATACTGCATATCAGATTATTTTAAAAGTTGTATAAAAATAAAATTAATTCCTGTGTTTGTTAGAGAACAGGCTTATTGTATAAAAAGCAAATTAATCTGTGTCCGGTGTGGTGAGTTATATTATTATGTTTGATTTATATTATTTCAAAAATAAACAACTACAGTATTTACTAAATGTCTACAAACAAAACTGTGTGGTTTTCTTGTAAAGTTGAGAAAATTTGAAAAAGTTTACGTTTTTGCCCAACCAGATTTATATTTGTAAATTAGAATCTCCCTTTTCTCGACTTTGTTTTGTTCTAGTTGTAGAGGGCTGCTGTTTCTGTTTTTATATGACCCTGACCCCGCCTCCCTATGACCCCGCCTCCATGTGACATCGGCCCTGCTTCCATGTGACCGCCCGTCCATATGACCCTGACCCCACCTCCATCTGACCTTCAATACCTACTTGCCTGTAACCCCGCCTCCCTGTTAAACTGACCCCGCCTCCCTGTTAAACTGACCCCGCCTATGACCCTAACTCCCTAACCAGGAACAAAGTCCTACAAATTGGACTGATGAATTTTCTGATTAGTAAACAAATCTTTTTGCTGAAATAGTTGCTTTTTTCTCCTCAAAGGTGTTGTATGTTTTTCTAAAGTTTAGATGTAATTTCTTAATTTTCTGTACATATTATGTAAAACAGAGGTTTTGCTTTGGGCCGTTATGTTTTTGATGTAATTTTATCTCCATTCTTTAGATCTTCATATGTTTGACGAATGATAGACAGGTTGTAGATTTCACTGCTGTTTGTAAAGTGATGAAAGGAGTTTTGTATAAACAAATATATGATAAATGTTTGAACGTCTTTTAAATGCAAAACAATAAAATATCTACTGGTAAAATCTTATGCATCGTTACCTGTTCATTTAAATAACACTGTATTATGCTACATGAGCTGTGACAGAAACAGCAAATGCTCATTGACCTGTTTGTGACCAGTGAGCCGTACGACCCTGATTTGAGTCCAAGATTAAAAAACAGAGGCTTATTTCTGCTTTTTCAACTCGAAAAACTTCATCCATATATCTCCTCTTTATCTTTTTCCTGGCAGCTGCATTTCTACCATCCTTCTACCAATATACCCACTGTCCCTCCTCTGGACATGTCCAAACCATCTCTATATGGTCTCTAACTTTATCGCCCAGTTGTACCTGTGCTGCACCTCTGATGATCTCATTCCTAATCTTCTCCATCCTTGTCACTCTTAAGAACCTCAGCATCTTCATTTCTGATACTTCCAGTTCTTTCTTCTGTCGTTTTGTCCATGTTTCTGTCTTTAAACTATACAACACCACTCACCACTGTCTTGTAAACTTTTCCTTTGACCTTTGCCGACACCCTTTTGTCACAAATCACTCCTGAAACTTTTCTCCATCCACTCCATCCTGCCTGGACTCGCTTCTTTACCTTTTTACTACATTACCCATTTTCCTGGACAGTGGACCCCAAATTCTTGAAGTCCTGCACCTTTGTGACTTCTGCTTCTTGTAACCTCACTGTTCCACCCGAGTCCTCTCTTATAGGTTGCTCTATGTTCCTCCCTCTTTTCGAAATAAGTGTTGATTACAGCCATTTCCATTCTCTTGGCAAAACCCACCATTTTGTCCTTCCTGGTTTCTTTCCTTGACACCAAACCTACCCATCACTTCCTCATCCCCTCTGTTTCCTTCACCAACGTGCCCATTCAGGTCTGCTCTGATAACCATTCTCCCTCCTCCTTAGGAATACTCTCTATCACTTCATCCAGATCCTTCCAAAATGTATCTTTCTTCTCCACATCACATCCAACCTGTGGAGCATAACCACTGACATTTAGCATCAGATCTTCTACCTTCAGACACATCACCCTGACACTCATTTCACCTCTACTACATTATTTGCCAACTCCTCCTTCAGGACCACCCCTACTCGATTTCTCTTTCTATCCACACCATGGTAAAACAGTTTGAACCCTGCTCCAATGCTGTGAGCCTTGCTGCCCTTCCACTTGGTCTCTTGGACACAAAACTATCTACCTTCCTTCTCTGCATCATGCCAGCCAGCTCTCTACCTTTGCCTGTCATTGTCCCCACATTTAAGAGTTGCAACCTTCAATCCTACATTCTTGACTTTCTTCTCCCTCCATCTACTGACATGTTTCCCTCCTCGTGGTCTTTGACCAACTTTAGCACAATTTCACTGTAGTTTTACTTTTTACAGCAGTCCAGTTTGTTTGTTTACATGTTAATACAATTTTAAAATTACTTTACAGTAGTGTAAGTTAAGGTAGTATACCTCATAGTAACAGTAAGTTTTTGAGATAGTCTATATGTATGCAGTAGTACTTTACCTTATACTACGGTAATTGTTTACTATTTATTTACCAGTCATGAGACAGGGTTATTTGTATAAAACGGTTGAATTCAACAGGAAATGTGGTTCTGTAAGATTTTCTTACAGCCGTCAACTTTGTTTTCCAGTTGAGTTGCATAAAAAAAGACAACTAATTTTTTGATTGTGTTTGCTTCTGACATTCAGACATCAGCCGCTCAGAATTTACAGCTGCAAATATTTTTACTAATCCTGTCTATTGTGACCCAACTGGAACCAGATCTACAGGAAACCGGGTCCCTTAGTCCTTAGTGTTAGAACGCTGCAGGGTCACACAATTTAAACTCCAGGAATAAAAAAAACTTTTATTTTCGCTTTCCGTGAAAAACAATTTAACAGACAATCAAAGAACCCGCAGCAGAAAGTCTGGATCAGATGAAGCTGTTTCCTCGGGACCAACAGGGCCTGAGAACAAGATCTTAGTAAATAATAATAATGTGCTATGAAACACTGATTATTTCAACAATCAATAACTGCTTGGGTTCAGCAGAACCACTGATGAATGTCCATGTGATCCTACAGAGCCTCACTTATTGGCTGGAAGAAACGGGATGTGTAAGTCCATCAGAACACGTCCAGAACCTCCTGCAGTCTCTCACAGCTCCTGCTTCAGAGGAGAGGCGCTGTTACCCTGCAGGTCGGGCTTCTTGTTCTCCACCTTCTTGGCCTTTTTCTTGGTTCCGTTGCTTTGCTGTTTGGATTTGGTTCCGTCGTTGCCGGCAGCCCTCCCTGGAAACACCTGGCCCTCCACCGTCACATCTGCACAACGCTCCTGAGCCACCAGGAAGTCTCGGACCTCCCAGGCCAAACTGCCGTCCCGCAGCATGAAGATGACCCGGTTAGAACCCACGACGAACCTGGAGGAGCACGCACACATGCACGTTTATAAATCGTTTTATTCTATCCAATCCAACTTTATTTAGAAAACACTTTAAGAAAAACCATTGAGGACCAAAGTGCTCAAGTTCAAAAGCACAAAAGGAATAAAATACAAAAAAAAGATAAAAAAGACAAACAGCTATGCAATTAAAAAATAAAATTAAAACAATTAAAGGAGAACATACTAAATTACATACTAAAATTCAATTCAGTTTATTTTTATAGTGTCAAGTCACAACAGAAGTCATCTCAGGGCACTGAACAGAAACATTCATAACATACTACAGATACTAAATGGATCTGCACCTGATCTTTCTGAACAATCATCTAAAAGCAAAAATGAAATATTTTCAGAAAACTGAAGTCTGCAGAACTTCGGACCAGAACTTCTCACTCACTGGGTGTAAAATCACAACAGCGCCACCAAGTGGACCAATCAGAATCTCTTGTTGTGCTTCTGGGACGTTTCCATTCAATCGATGATGACGTTCTGCTGTTTGAGGTTAAATGTGGTTCAGTTTCTTCTGATTTAAACCATAAAAGTTCAAACTCTTGAAAAAACATTGTTTAAAAACCTCCCGAGTCATGTTTCTGCGCAATCAGGTGACTTTCAGGACTTTGCACAGTCATCCCTCACTATAACTGGGTTCCACGTCTTGCAGCTTCACTGTATTGTGATTTTTTTTATATTGTGTGTACTGTATCATCATCTTCATCGCCAAAGTGTTTAAGAACATATGAAGTGTTTATATGAGTGAGAGTGTCATAAGTCATGCCTGTCTGTTCACCACGCCCACCTGCTCCGCTGTGATCAGCATAATTCTTCTCGCCTGGTGGTGCGGCATTTAAACGCTCCCGTTCTCTATCCGGTGCCAGATTATTGAAAGCCTTGCGCAAGTAACTGTCCAGCAATTACGTCAAGCTCCTGACTGATCCAATCATCCTGGCCAAGTTTCTGTGACCTGGGTTTTCCCGTTTTGCCTTGTGAAACTTTCCAGTGCGTTTCCACAGACGTGTGCCGACTCCCACCAGTCTTTTCAAAATAAAGCTTATTGACTGCACTCTGCGTCTGGTTAAAATTTTGGGTCCTCCGCTAAATTCATCACAGGGAAAGGTTAATAAGAGAGTGGAAAAGGTTTATAAAGCCTTAAATATATATAAATAATCAAATTAATTGAACGCAGATACTTGGCAGATTTTCACCTATCGCGGGGGTCACCGGAACCTAACCCTTGCATACATCCCTACACGCGTGTGAAGCACCGTTCACACAGGAGGCCTCAGGTGTTTGCTCTCCAGTTGGTAACAAACAGGTTCAGGTACCTCTGAATGTCGTAGTTGGCGTTGAACAGGCTGCCCTGCCACAGTCCTGTGATCTCCTCTGTCTCCTTCTCCGTGGGATCTCCTGACACCGTAGCAAACACCATCAGGGTCCGGCCTTTCTTTGACATCTTCAGAAGCTCTTCTGGTTTGGACGCATCCACCTTGGAGAAATCGATGGGTGGCGGAGAGCGTCTGTGCTCGGGAAGATCTCCTTCTTCAATGTCGTCATCCTTCTGAAAAGATAAACAGGAAACCTCAGACGCCGCACTGCTTTAACATTGCTCAGTCTAAATATGTTGTTTATTTAACTGAACCACAACAACTAACTCTTAAACTCTGTAGACTACAGCTTTACAGAAGATGATTTTCACGTTTTTCCTTGGAGCTCAGGATTATGCCCTTGTGAATTTTTAGAATGATGTAGACGGGAAGTTACTCTTTTACCTTGTCTTTGATTGGAGGGATTCTGTCGTTTCTTCATGCAGTTCACAGGTGATGAAAATGTTGCTCTAGTTCAACAAGCTTAAAACGCATGTTTAGGAGCACTCAGTCAAAGGTTGATCGCACTAAAATATAATATTTTATATGACTATGCTGAATGTCCTGTCATGGCAGATGCATAACATTAACAACGATTAATCTTTAGTCCAAAAACTTTATTTTTGGTCCATCTAGTTTAGTACTGTCTAGTTCTTTTGATAGTTCTAAATCATACGGTTTATGGTTATTAACTGATTAATATAAGTAGCCAATGTTAAGGACGTCCAGTGAATTTCATTAGCTCAATAAATAAGTTATGCTAATTTGTTGTTTGTTCCAAGTCAATCTCAGTTTTTGTTTTTTTCAAGGTTAAACAAAAAGAATAAAAAAGAGGCAAAATTTCCACAACTTCTTTATTTCTTCCCGTCTTCTTATTTTGGCTTTTCCCTCTTCAGGAGTCTCCACAGCAAGTCGTCCTCCTCTATCTCACTCTGTCCTCTGCATCTTCTGTCCTCACTCCAGCTACATCCATGTCCTCTCTTACTTACATACATCTTCACTTTGGCATTTCTCTTTGTCTTTTTTCCTGGCAGATGCATTTCTAACATCTTTCTACCAGTATACCCACTGTCCCTCCTCTGGACATGTCCAAACCATCTCAGTGTGTCCTCTCTAACTTCATCTCCCAGTTGTTCAACCTGTTCTGTACCCCTGCTGATCTCATTCCTAATCTAATCCATCCTTGTCACTCCTGAGGAGAACCTCAACATCTTCATTTCCACCACTTCCAGTTCTTTTCCTGTCTTTTTGTCCATGTCTCCAGACCATACAACATAGCTGATGTCGCCACTGTCTAGTAAACTTTTCCTTGGATGTTTGCCGACACCCTTTTGTCGCAAATCACTCAAACTTTTCTCCATCCACTCTGTCCTGCCTATACCGTATTATTTTACATTAGTACAGTTTAGCGTAGATCTTAATAAAAACTTTTGGCGTTTGTTTAACATATATCTTAGCTTTTTTTTTTTTCAATCTTTATTTATACAGGCTAGTCTCATTGAACCATGAGGACTCATTTACAAAAGACCTGTTCCAGACAGAACATATAAAGTACAGACAACAATAACAATAAACTACAGTAAAAATGCAATTAAAATAAAAGCAATGTTATAAAACAATTTTTTCATCTATTATCAATAGATATTTATATACCATTTATTTTTATACTTTATATTTTTGCTATTTTTGGTGTAATTGGGACATAATTTGTTTCACCTCATGTAAAGCGAATGACAATAAAAAACCTTGAACTTAATAACTGTAAGGATAACTGCAGCCAGTTTAACATCACTGTCATGAGCCAAGCTAGCAGCTGTTAGCCTCTTTCTGCTGAATACAGAGACTCACGAACCTCCCACTGTTCCAGGAGCCGAGCCATATCTGCGTCATTGTAATCTCTGATGTCCTTCTTCTTCTTTTTCGTTTTTTCTTCATTCTCCAACGATAAAACACAAATCAAACATGAGCCGAGCAGCAGAACACACAACCATCTCAGGGAGGCCGCCATCTTTACAGATGTTGCGCCGTGATTGGCTGGAAAAAGAACCTGTCACGAGACGCGTCAGAGACGTAAAATCCAACCGGATATCCAAAACCTGTGAAAGAATTAAAATAAAGCTGAAAATCAGTTTTACGTTTGTGTACTATGGCACCGTTTTGGCTGCGAGTGTCTTCTCGCTAACCAACCTGTGACAAACATTATTATTATTGTACTGTTTTTGCTGGACCTTTTGAATAAAGTTAATTTCCTCCCGATTGTCTTCTAAATAATATAATTTTATAAAGATTTTGCATATTATGGACAAATAAAAGCACGAAACAGAAGATTAACAAACATCGTTTATTTATTTTGAAAATAAAACAAGAGTTCTTTCTCTGCTATAGGGACTAAATGATGATGCATTCCGGTCTTTGAGGGGAAGTTAACTGCTGTTTTAAAGGATTCTTTGACCTCTCTATAAACTTGGATCTCTTCTGATCCTTTGCAGATCTCAGAAACAGGAATTTTATTCGACCTTTCACGCTGATGGCTCGATTTTATTTTGAAAACGCCAGCTTCCGGTTAGCATGCTAGGCTAACACTTCATGTGACGCTACAGCGGCGTCTCATTTCGGAGCGGCAGCGCGTGTCCCCTGCACGTTAGAGTGGTTCTGTTCCGGATCGGTTCAGTTTGTGTGGGTCTGTAAACCGGATCGGTCCGTGTGAGACCTCATCCGGCCCCTGAAACGGGTCAAAAGTCGAGTGGGAACGGAGGACTGTCGGTGTGTTCCCGCAGTTCTGGCCGGTCCAGCCGTTCGGCGGACCACACCCTCCCCGCTTCCTCAAAGTTACGACCCGGAGCGCGCGGCGGGGCGCTGAAGACCCGGATTAACGGACGACTTTCTCAGTGGATCTACATGAGAGGAGATTTCTTTAAAGAACCCGGGCTGATATGGACCAGAGAGGGGATCCCGGTCCATCTCCGGTCCCGAGCTGAGCTGCAGACCGGACCATGAAGCAGCTGCCGAACCCGGGACTCAGTCTCAGAAGGAAGAGGTTAAAAACGGACTGAAGAGGCTCCGTGGTGGATTTAACTCCTGAAATTATGGTGCTGGAGGGGAACCAGAACCACCAGGGTGGTGTTCCGAGCATGATGAGTCCAACGGGTCAAAGGTCAGAGTCTGTGGGAACCAGAACACCCCGGCACAGTTTCAGACACCTCCTGATAAAAAACTGATCGAACTGTCTGATCCACCTGGACATGAGTTGTTGGGTCCAATTAGAACTCCGGACTTTGTCTTTTCTTAGAACCTGGTGGTTCTGCGAGTTCTCAGACCCTGGTCTGCAGCGAGGTTCTGGTTTCTGTTTTTCAGGGCATTTACATTCAGACTGACCCAGGTCTGACCTGGGATTAATATGTCATGTTATTGTAAAAACTTTATTTATAAGATCGTTAACAGCAGAGCAGTAACCGAGTTCTCATGTTTACATTTATCTGACCGTTGTTTATTTTAGTTTCCTGTTTATCTGTTTATCTGACCGTTTCCTGTTTATCTGACCGTTTCCTGTTTATCTGACTGTTTCCTGTTTATTTTAGTTTCCTGTTTATCTGTTTCCTGTTTATCTGACTGTTTCCTGTTTATTTTAGTTTCCTGTTTATCCGTTTCCTGTTTATCTGACCGTTTCCTGTTTATTTTAGTTTCCTGTTTATCTGTTTCCAGTGTGTAACACCTAATGTAC
Source organism: Nematolebias whitei (assembly GCF_014905685.2). Taxonomy (NCBI): domain Eukaryota; kingdom Metazoa; phylum Chordata; class Actinopteri; order Cyprinodontiformes; family Rivulidae; genus Nematolebias; species Nematolebias whitei. The sequence goes on along the minus strand of NC_056499.1, from coordinate 15,218,621 downwards.
AGGTAGTACCTGATCTCTGAAGACTTGAGGGTTTTTTTTTTTAATTGTTTTTTTTTTTTAGAAGAGTTTGAACTGTTAGGTGTGAGAATGCAGTGTGCAGCATCACCTGGATCCAGATAATCTGGACCCACTCTCCGGACCGCCCTCGGTATTATGGCGAGTAGTGGTTCTGGGAAGTCGTCCGGTGAGGGATCCAGCAGCCCGGTCAGCAGCGGTCTGCAGCAGAGAAAGAGACTCTCCTCCATCTGTGACGCCTGTAAAGCCAAGGTGCAGCTGGTGGCAGACCTCCTGCTGCTGTCCAGCGAGACCAGGCCGGTCTTGACGTCCGAAGGAGTGGTGCTGGCCGACACCTTCGACCAGTGCCGAGACACGGTCATCGCTCGGACCAAAGAGCTGTCCATCCTGACCCACGACATCCAGAGCCAGCTCAACATGGGCCGCTTCACCGAGGTGGGGGGCCGCCTGCTAGAGATGGCAGACCTGGTGGTGTCTCTGACCGAGTGCTCGGCCCACGCCGCCTACCTGGCTGCTGTGGAGAGCCCCGGCTCTCAGCCCTGTCTGCCAGGCCTGGTGGACCGCTACAAGGTGACTCGCTGCCGTCACGAGGTGGAGCAGAACTGCGCTGTCCTCCGGATCTCTCCTCTGTCGGACCTCACCCCCCAGCTGCTCCTGGAGCTGTCCCAGAACATCTCCACCAACCTGAAGACTCTGTCGGACATCTCGCTGCTGGCCAGCGATGGGTCTCGGGACCGCTTCGCCAAGGAGCAGTTCAAGCTGAGCGTGAAGAGCATCAGCACCTGCGGCACCGCCTTCCTGGCCTGTGTCAGGGAGGTGAAAACTCAACCCAGCGAGCTGACCAGAACCCGCTGCGTCCTCTTCAGCGCTGCTCTGGGTCAGGCCGTCAGTGCCCTGGTTGGCTTTGCCACGGAGCCTCAGTTCCTGGGAAGACCTGCAAGTATCTCAGCTGAAGGAAAGGGGGTCCAGACTGCAGTGCTAGGAGGAGCGATGAGCGTGGTCTCTGCCTGTGTCCTCCTGACTCAGGGTCTCAGAGACGTGGCCCAGCATCCCGACAGCAGCTCCAAGATGGCCGAGTACCGGGAGCGCCTGAGGAACTCTGCGTGTGCGGTTTCTGACGGCTGCACTCTGCTGACGCAAGCTCTCAGGGAGCGCTCGTCTCCTCGGACTCTGCCCCCGGTCACATCTGTCACTTAGTCCAGGAAGCCTCCAGTGAGCCAGAACAGGACTGTTGGGACTGCAGCAGGTCTGAAACCAGCTCCGCAGGGTTCTGTGTCATGCTGGATGTGACATGGACTCCGACAGAAGCGAGGACTCTGATCCTCATGGTCTTGATCTGGAGTCAGCAGCAGTTCTGACCTGGTGATGATGGATTCCTGACGTGTTTCATCATTCTGTGAGATTAAAACGACTTTTGTTTTACTGAGTGTGAAATCTAAAGTGTTAAAGCTGCTGTGAGAGTGTGTGTTGGGTTTTTACACTATTTACCAAAACTCAATGGATGTTTCATGTAAACAAGTATTTATTTCAACCATTAAAGCAGTTGGTTCTGATCCGAGTTCTTGGACTGATGTGCATCAATAAACAACGCGTGCAGAGACTTCTGAACATGACTGGTGGGGTTACACAACTCTGCATTACACCAAATATACCTGAAGTACAAGACAAAGTCTGGTAAATAAATACAAATATTAAAATTCAGTTCTCTTCATAAAGCACTAATTTTACAACAAAATCATCTCCGAACACTAAAACATCCACACGTTATAAAAAGGACAAAAACCCATTTTATTTTGACAGTTTCCTGTTTATCTGACCATTTCCTATTTAGTTTCCTGTATTGGACTGTTTCCTGTTTTATCTTTCCGTTTCTTGTTTAGCTGACTGTTTTCTGTTTATCTGACATTTCCTGTTTAGTTTCCCATTTCTGACTGTTTCCTGTTTTATCTGTTTGTTTCCTGTTCATCTGACCGTTTCCTGTTTATCTGACTGTTTCTTGTTTATCTGACTGTTTCCTGTTTGATTACAGTTGCCTGTTTCTGAACATTTTCTGTTTGTTTCCCATTTAGCTGACCATTTCCTGTTCATCTGACTGTTTCCTGTGTGTAACACCTAATGTAGTACCTGATCTCTGAAGACCTCAGTTTTTTTTAGTTTTTTTTTTTTTTAGAAGAGTTTGAACTGTTAGGTGTGGGAATGCAGCATCACCTCGATTCAGATAATCTAGACCCACTGGACCCGCTTCCTGGACTGCCCTCGGTATTATGGCAAGTAGTAATTCTTGGAAATCGTTTGGTGAGGGATCCAGCAGCAGAGAAGGAGACTCTCCTCCATCAGTGAGGCCTGTAATAAAATGTCCAGAAACATTCACACGCATTCTGAAAGTCCAGTTATAAGGAAGCTGCAAAATTGTGTTGAGTCTTCACTTCGTCACAAGCTCCCATCCTGAGCAGCTTATTGATTGAAGTGGAAGAAAACGTCTCTGAACAAGAAACCTCCAGCAGACAGATGGGCAGCTGGAGATCAATCAGTCAACCTTTATTTATACAGATAAATCCCATTGAGCCTCGAGGACTCATTTACAAGAGACCTGATTTCAACAAAGAAAGATGACAACAATGGACAACAACAATAAAGTTATAAAAAAGCATACTACAGTATTTTTTTTTTTTTAACAAATAGGATGGCTAAAAGGAAAAGGTAACAAAACAAAAAACAGCTAGATTCCAAGACAAATGTAGAAAACTAAAAACAGGAACATGTCTGCATTGGACCCTGCCAGGAGTCCAACAGATTCTTAAAGACACTTAGAGAGGTCAAGGTCGAGAGCTTCAAATCTTTTTGTAAGATATTCCAGGAAACAGGAGCGGAATAGGAGAAGGCCCTTTTGCCTAGTTCAGTCCTCATTGAGGGAACACTGCAGGTAATAATGTCCTGAGAGCGCACTCCGTAGCTCCACTCATGCAGAGACGACAGGAAGCAGACACAGACAAACAGGAAGTGGTCATAGTGCTGGGTTTATGGGAAGACAACCTCATTACTGGAAATATTTGCATGAAAGTATGAAAAACTAACGAGAAAGATAGCTTAAATTTGAAATAGTTCAAGTTTGTAAAACTGAGTCTCAGATACGTTCAGGTTTAACTCTGGATTAAGCCGCAGCTCATCTCTCCTGATTAATTTGAACCTCAGAAGGTTTTCAACTTGAATTATCTTTGACCCGAGCTTCCTGTCACTTCAGGGGTTTCAGCAATTATCGGAGGCTGACTTTCTACTCTGTTTTTAGCCTGCCTGTCTCATTAAGAGTGCTGTCAGGGAGCGAGGGGCACAGGTGTGTGGTTACCATCAGATGTTTGTTTTCCTGAAGGTTAATGGGACTGCAGTCTAAACTCAATATCTGTGGACACGAATGAATCGAGCCTCAGTTCCTCCAGGAACAAACCACTGCAGCACAGTCCTGACGTTTTCTGTGACATGAAGGGCTGAGGTTTCAATTGGGTCCAAATCCAGCTGTACTCAGGCGTCCTGACAGAACTGAGGTTCAAGCTGCGGGTCCACAACAGGAAGCCCACAGCTGCTGCTATCTGGAAGGACTTCCTTCACAGGAAAAATTGTTGCAGTTTAATTTTAGACAGAGGTTTCGCCCACTTCCTGCAGCAGGAGGGAAACACGCCTTTCCTGTTCCTCAGGGAAAAAGCTGCAGTCTGGTCACGAGCACCTGCAGGGATTCAAGTAACAGAACCACGGCACCAGAACCTTTACATTTATTCACAGCATTCTCTTATAAACATGCTGTAAGGAAACTTTCAAAGATTCTGGAGTTAGTCAAAGTAAACCCACAGTTTTTTTAAGCGGTCCAAACAGGGCTGTGAAAGAGAACTATCATCTGTTCACTGTCAGAACCAGATCTAGAGTCTGATGAAGACAATCAGTAGGTTTGGAGACATTCGAGGTAAAACCAGCGACCAACAGCCAGTGCAATTGCCTGTAATAATGGAAGATGTGGTTCTGACTGCACGTTGCCTCTGCTGAAGGGTCCGGTACCAAACCCCTGGAGACAGGAGGCTGTGTGAGGTCATTTGAGTAGGTGTTTTATTTTGGAAGCCAGGCAGCGGGCCACATTACTGTTGAACGTAAGAGGAAACCTATGAGAAAAGAACGAGCACAACAATGCATTATTTATGGCTCCAGCAGATTGAATGACAGACAGACGGCTGTCCCCAAACGGGAAGGTTCTGATTCCGCAAGTGGATCGTTCATGTGGTGAGCCACGTTAACCGCTTAACCACAGGTTCAATGAGCAGATAGGTTTGTCGTGTCCACGAGTCTCTTGGTTTTCAGTGTCTAAAACTCTTGAGTTTAGAAAAGTTCATCATTACTAAAACAAAACTAAGATTGACCTCTGAGTAACTTCTCCATAACTTGTCCTGAGCAGATACATAACTTATGGTATGACAGTTTTGTTTTTTTTTTTGACTCATGCAGTGCAGGTTGGAGAAGGTGAAATCCCTGATGCCCAGCCGTTCTCCTCCTCCCTCCCTCCCACACACACCTCTCACACACCTTGCCCCGCTTCCCTTTGCAGCCTGGAACATTAACCCTTTAAGGTACAAATATTCCAACATGCTGTGGAAACATCTGATAGTAGTCATAGATATCTAATGGAACAGAGTCGTTATGTGTCTGTTTACGACTCTTTCCAGTGACCGCTGCTCGTCCTGAGCCTGGTTCTGCTGGAGGTTCCTTCTTGTTCAAAGGGAGTTGCTTCTTTCCACTGTCGTCTGTGTGCTGCTAAGGCTGGGAGGTTGTAATGAAGGGGAAGATGTTGATTACTTTTACTAACTGGAATTTTGAATGTAAGTGAATGTTGTTATACAAAGACTTGAGAAATCATTTGTTGTGAAATGATGCTGTATAAACAAACTGAACTGATCTGAAGATTGATCAGACGATTGAACAGATGTTCAGTGATATGATAGAACTTACTGGACGTGTGAGTAAATTCTGATCAGGATGCAGAAATTAAAAATCTTAAGGATGTAGAAATACATATGTGCAAGTGAAAATAGACGACACAGATGCAAACCAAGGGTAGAACTCCCTGTGATGTAGTAACACAAGTTAGACACTAGAGGGGGGAATATGTCAACATGTCCACAATGAGGACAACTGTCCATTTTCAAGTCAAATCCAGGCTCTTTACCGTCATTCGCACCTGTGGTACATGTGGTGGAACGAAATTGTGTACACAGTGTCCCAGTTACATCCAAAAAAGTATAAATTGTAAAGAAAAACAGTAGTAAGATCTAAGATGAGCTAAGAAATATACTAAAAATAAGAACACACTAAGCACTAATAGTACAAAAACAATACGCCGAAAAATAGCAGCACGAACAGGAGTCTGTGTGAGCAGATGAGTACGAATGAACACAGCAGTGTGAAATAAATCAGCAGCATGAGATCAGCAACATGGATAATCAGCAGCGCATATCAACAATTCTTGGCTGCCTATTCCTGTTCAGAGCCCTGGGGCCTGGTTCTGACCTCAGGCAGGTATCTAGGAGAAGGGAGCAGAAAACCTGAACAGGGTCACCTGTCAATCTCTGGGCTGTAGACTGACATCAGATCATTTTAATTGTTTTTCTTTTATGTGCGTGCCTAAATATTATAAATATTATCTTCTGTCTGTGTTGCCAAAGGTTCATTTTAAACTTAATTTTACTGGGGAGTGCAACATGGCGGCAGATCGGTGAACTGCGTTTTGCTAGGCTCCCATCACCCCTGTTGAAAAATTGTCTTTTATAATCATATCCTCATTACGTTCACGCTGGATTCTGTTTCTGAGATTGGTGTCACTGCATGATTGACTCGACAGACCTGTGATATGGCCTCTAAGCTAAAAAAATCAAATGCAGCAATGTCTTCTCCCACGTGGCTTGTTGTCACAGCTGCAGCCTCGGCTGCACTCAGCGGATGTGCACAGCCGACGACACAAACAGGTGTATTTTTAACGGTCTGGAGACAGTGACACTGACAAAAAGACAGGAGAAGGGACTGGAAGTGGCATAAATGAAGAAGTTGAGGTTCTCCTTAAGGCCTCCACATACTCAAGCGTACTTCACTCTGTGGAGGTTTGCTCATACTCGAGGCCGACTCAACGTGAACTCGAAGTGGACGTCCGCCGGACACGTCCGCACAAAGATACATTTTCATGACCGCGTATGCATACTCTGTGTCGCACAATAAACTGCCTGGTGACTGTGTTCACATCGAACTGTTTTGTATGTGACGCCACCTGCTCTCTGTGTTCCGAGCAACCAGTCGCAAGGATGCTCAGCGCGACTGTTGTTCTCTGTGCAGCGCTGACAGGTGAGTGGTGGCTGCCCAGGTGGTGAAGAAACGGGGATAAGGTCCAACTAGCTCATTGAACTTGCTAGAATTCATTAGAAAATATTCTAAATGTTTCTAGCTGTCCATCGTCTTCATGTCCTTCACCAGTGTATTATTCTCCTTCTTCATCCCTGGTCTGGTTTATGTACCACCTTCTTTCCTTTTGTTTTGTTTTTTGCCAAGTGACACGCGATCTCTTCCTCCTTGCCTGTTGATGCCATGACTGAAATTGTAAGAAATTAAGGAATTTGTCATGAGAAAATTAAAATCTCTACGTTCGAGTATGAAGTCGCAACTGTCTGCGGAGAGTACGCATGGAGTCCACACGACTCACAGAATATGTACAATATGCCCGAGTATGTGGGGGCCTTTAGGAGTGACAAGAATGGATAAGATTTGGAATGAGATCATCAGAGGTACAGCACAGGTTGAACAACTGGGAAATAAAGTTAGAGAGGCCAGACTGAGATGGTCTGGACACGTCCAGAAGAGGGACAGTGGGTATATTGGTAGAAGGATGTTAGAAATGCAGCTGAAAGAAAAAAGATAAATAGGAAGGCCAAAGTGAAGATTTATGGATGCAGTTAAGACAGGGCATGGAGGTAGTTGGAGTGAGGACAGAGGATGTAGAGGACAGAGTGAGATGGAGGAGGATGACTCACTGTGGCGATCACTGAAGAGGGAAAAGCCAAAAAAGGAACAAGAAAGAAAAAAATAATAATATAAATATATATATATATATATATATATATATATATATATATATATATATATATGTACAGTATATATATACATATATACACACATATGTATGTGTGCTTGTAAATACAAAATATATTCTTTAGAATAATGTACATACTCAGAAGTACGTATTTAGTTGATTTCATGTAAAGCAATAGTGTCCTCAACACCAACTCCGCCCTCACCACCCGACACCCCCACCCCTGGCTTGTTTGAATGGTCCTGTTCAGCTGCAGCTTTAGCAGAATCAGAACCGGTTCTATATTTCCAACTCAGACTGAAGTGAACCAAACAGAACCTTCCATTCAGTATGTGGAGCCAGGAGTTTGTGTTTAAGTTCAGCAGCTGACAGAGTATCCATTCATACACCCACCTCCACTTTCTGAGCTGTGAGCGGGCTGTAAGGAGGCGTGAGGTCCGTTCTCTGTATGGATTCAGGACTTTCTGAGTTTTGTGTTTTGGAGGACGGTGAGAAGAACAGGTTTGTTCACTTCAGACTGCAGTAGATGCACATCGGATCGTGTTCAAGATTCTGTTGAGAACCCCAGAGAACATGATGGATTATGGTGAGTAGGAGTTTATATTTAAGATTTGCTCATCTAAATGTAGGTTCTCCTGTTGGCTGAGTGCAGAGGGTCAGTGACACCGCAGCAGAATAAACAACTCAAACTTTCTACCACTAAACATTTTCTGTAAATAAAGTCAGGGTCCCGACAGAGGGGGTCTTCTGGTCCTGTTTTGCGTCACAGACTCTAAATGTCTGAGAAAATCCTTCAAACAGAACCCACATTGTTTAGCAGCATGACTAAGCCTCTTACTGCCTCCTCACTCCAGTTCTTTTGGTCTGGATCTCATTCTGCTGCTGTTTTTCTAAAGACTGAGGACAGTTGTAGATCCAAGTTATGAATGCTCATTTTATACTTTAATATGAAAAGAAGTGCTTCAAATGTTGTACTTTAGAAGCTGGGAACTCTGATAAACTTGCAGTCTGCAGTACAGTTGGGTCCTGGTCTTCCTATCCAGCTTTGACCCAGTTAGGACTGTGTTTTAGAGCTTTTGGTATTCTCAGGCCTCAGAAAAGTTCTTGATGTTGACATGAGGACCAGCTGGGACAGGTTCAGGGATCTGTGGAGTGTCTGTAATTCCTCTTCCAGATATGAAGGGTCCTAAACAGTTTGAAAAGTTGAAATATTGGAACCTTGAACAGAATGTGGTCTGGTGATTGCTGAGCTTTGCTCCTCTGGACTTTTAGAAAGGATTTTCAGATAAGGAAATTTTGAAGTTTCTTGTGCTTTTGGAGATTCTCCTAAATTTTCTGGCTGAATATTTAATCCAAGGTATGTTCAGATTTCAGGTGATCCCACCTAAAACCTGAACATTCCTGAAGAGCTGAAGGATTAAACCAAGTGGAGACCAGGAAGCACAGTCCCTCAATCATGGACCTATTTCTCAGTATGGCTCTCATCATTCGGCATCAGAGTGCTGGAGGTAAATATGAGAGGTGGTCCTGAGGGTTTAATCTCTCTGTAGACTGAAGCACGGATTTTTATCATGTTAATCCGAGTGCAGGCACACAAGTCAACTCTTCAACCTGTGTTTTTATACTTCCTCCTTGGTTCAGCCTTGAGTTGATCCATGCCTCATTCAAGCCGTTTCCAACCCGGGAAAACCTTTTTTAAAATCAGGGACAGAAAAGAGCTTTTACCTCAAATCATGTGCGGAACAGCCCCAGCACTTTCTCAGAACACTCACACACACACGCCGGCATTCAGGACTAACTCAGTTTGCTAATTGCCCTCCAGAGCTTCCTCCTCCATTAGGCCCAGGCCCGGCTGTCAGAAGAGTGCTGGTGTTCAAGCTTCTGACCCACACACCAACACACGCACGAGCACACACACTAACTCATGCACCAACACACACACCAACACACACATTAAGACACACACCAACACATACACTAACACACGCACCAGCACATGCACCAACACACACACCAACTCATGCATTAACACACACACCAACACATGCACCAACACACACACCATCTCATGCATTAACACACACACCAACACACACACTAACTCATGCACCAACACACACACCAACACACACATTAAGACACACACCAACACATACACTAACACACGCACCAGCACATGCACCAACACACACACCAACTCATGCATTAACACACGCACCAACACACACACCATCTCATGCATTAACACACACACCAACACACACACCAACTCATGCACTAACACACACACCAACACACGCACCAACACATACACTAACACACACACCAACTTATGCACTCACACACACACCAACTCATGCACTAACACACACACTAACACATGCACCAACACATACACTAACACACGCACCAGCACATGCACCAACACACACACCAACTCATGCACTAACACATACACCAACACACGCACTAACACACACTCTGACAGTCATGTCTCGGAGCTCCATCCAGCAGAGAAAGAGCAGTACAGCAGCTGTCAGGAGGATGGAGAGGAGACGCAGAGACCGGCTAAAAACCAGCACTAAAGATCCAACCATCAGAACCAATGGAACCAATGAACAGTGCTCCAAGAAACTAAGCATGCTCTCCAGGTACCACTCAGCTTCGTAGGCTCTCTGTTTATACATGGAAACATCTGAATGGATTTCAGACCAGTTTTATTTACTCTTGAAATCCTGTTTTATGGGAACATTTTATTACTTTATCATTCAGGTTTCAAAGATTGTTTTTAAATCAAGTGGCTGAATTGTCCTTCCTTGTTTTTGAAACAACCCTAGATCTCTGATTCTGTGTGGCTCCAACACTAATGACGATGTTACGATGGACAGATGTGATGTCTGTAGGCCGTGTGCTCAGAGCCGGAGGAACAGGGCTGAGCACAGAAACCCAAACCCTATTGGACCAAAGACACAAACCCAACACTCATCTCTGGACTACACATGGTCCAATGAGACCCAGGATCAAAACCACACACTAAAGGGTACTAAAAGGAGCATCAGGAAGTCCTTCAGCTTCAAGGTAACAATTATCGGTTTATTTAAAAAATATATTTTTTTATCACAATAGTTTAAAATTTCACAAATCCTAAGGAAATAAGTAGAGTACCCCAGGGGAGCTGAGGAAACACAGTAACTGAGGGATTAGGAGAGTCGAGGAACCAGAACACCTAAGGGGTCAGTGGAGCTGAAGAACCAAAATAATTGAGGCATTAGGGAACTGAGGAACCAGAACAATTGAGGGATCAGAAGAGCTGAGAAACAAAAGCACATGAGGGATCAGAGGAGGTGAGGAACCAGAGCAACTGAAAGATAATAGGAGCTGAAGAACCAGGATACCTGAGGCATTGGGGATCTGAGGAACCAGAACACCTGAGGCATTGGGGAGCTGAGGAACCAGAACTCCTGAGGGATTAGGGGAGCTGAGGAACCAGATAAACTGGGGGAACATGAGCTGAGGAACCAGAGCAACTGAAAGATAAGGGGAGCTTGGGAACCAGAACATCTGAGCAATCAAAGGAGCTGAAGAACCTGAACACCTCAGAGATCGGGGAGCAGAATAGCCAGAACAACTGAGGGACAAGGGGAGCTGAGGGACCAAACAGAGAGATTAGGAGAGCAGAATTACCAGTGCAATTGAGGGACAAGGCGAGCTGAGTAACAAAAGCAAGTGAAGGACCAGGGTAGCTGAGGGACCAGAGAAACTAAAAGAGAAAGGGCTCTGAGAAACCAGAGCAACAGCAATTAGTTCAGCAAAGGTAAGTCAGGTCCTCTGGATGGTTTCTTTTTGTTGAAACATTTCATCTTTCATCCAAAAGACTTCATCAGTCCGAGGAGACAACAAACTCAGTCTTATAAATAGCACCTTCACATAGTGGCTCCACCAGTTCGATGGTGCTAAGATGGTATATGGAGTCCGCTCTCAGCAATCAGTGGTTGTGAGGAATCATACCAACTGAGGGTTCAGAGTAGCAGAGGGACCAGAAAAACTGATGGATCAGTGTAGCTAAGGGACCAGAGTAAGTGAAAGATCATGGGAGCTGATGAACCATAATAAACAAGGGATCAGGACAGCTGAAGAACCAGAACACCTGAGGGATCAGGAGAGCTGGCAAACAAGAACAACTAAGAGACCAGGGCAGTTGGTGGACCAGAACCCCTTAGAGATCAGGAGAACTGAGGGACCAGAGAAACTGAAATGCCAGGGGATCAGAGAAATCAAGCAGAGAAGCAAAGTATAGATTAGGGGAGCATAGGAACATGAATAACTGAGGGATCGGGGGAACTGAAGAAACTGGAGAATAAGGAGAGATGAGGGACCAGAAAAACGGAAGGAACAGAGCAGATGAGGGCCAAGAACACCAGAGGGATTACGAGGGATGAGGGACAAAAACAACTGAAGGATCAGGAGAGCTGAGGAACCAGAGCAACGGAGAGATTAGGGAAGCTGAGAAACCTGAGCAACTGAGGGTTCAGGGGAGCTGAGGAACCAGAAAATCTGATGGTTCAGGGGCACTGAGAAACCAGAGAAAGTGAAAGGTCATGGGAGATGAGGAACAAGAAGAACTGTGGGTTCAGGTGAGCTGAGGAAGTAGAACAACTGAAAGATCAGGGGATCAGTGGGATCGGAATAAATTAACAATCAGAGGAGATAAGGGACAGGAACATATGAGGGATCGAGGGAGCTGAGTAACCAGGGTACCTGCTGAGGGACCAGAATAACTGAGGGGGAACTGAGGAACCATAAAAAATGAGGAATCAGGGGAGATGAGGAACCAGAACAAATTAGGAATAAGGGGAGTTGAACAACCAGAGCACCTGAGGAATCAGATGAGCTGATGGACCAAAATGTATCTGGGATCAGGGGAACTGAGGGATCAGGGGAGCTGAAGGACTAGAGCAACTGAGGGAACCAGGTAGCTTGGGGAATCTATTGCCAATACCAGGAAGGAAACAAATTTCTATGTGAAACAGGGGAATTAAAACTGAATTAAAATTAAACTTGACTTACTGCAACTCAAAATGTAAATAGCCTAAAGATAATAAATCCTATCAAAGCAAAAAAAAAATCATCAATCCATTATCTTTCACTTGTTCTAAAGTCTAAGGGCGGTGGGGCAACAACTTCAGTAAGGAGGCCCTGACATTTCTTTCCACAGTCACCTATTCCAGTTCTTTTGAGAGGATTCTAAGGCATTCCCAAGCCATACTGAGAGAAAAATTCTCTCCAGTATGTCCTGAATCTTCCCTGGGGTCTTCCCCCAGTCTGACATGCCTGAATCACCTCCCTAGAGAGGTGTCATGGGAGCATTCTTACCAGATGCCCAAACCACCTCAACTGGGTTCTCTCAATGTGGAGGAGCAGTGGTTCTACTTTGAGTCTGTCCCGGATAACTCAACTTCTCACCCTATCTCTAAGGGAAAGTCCAACTACCCTGCGGAGGAAACTCATTCAACTGCCTTTATCCATGATCTTGTTCTTTTGGCTACTACACACAGTTTGTGGCCATAGGTGAGGGTAAGAATGTTGACTGACTGGTAAACAGAGAGCTTTTCCTTACAGCTCAGCTCCCTACTCACAACAATGGATTAGTACAGAGTTCGCAATACTGCAGACGCTGTCTGATTCACCAGTCCACTGCAGTCTATTCTTCTCTCCCTCATGAACAAACCCCCAAGATACTTGAACTCCTCCACTTAAGAGAGAACCTCACCCTCAGTCCAAAGAGAGCAATCCACCATTTTCTGATTGAGGACCATGGCTTCAGATTTGGAAGTGCTGATTCTCCTCCCAGCCACTTCACATTTGGCTGCAAACTGTTCCAGTGAGAGCTAAAAATCACAGGATGACAATGCCAACAGGAACACATCATCTACAAATAACAAAGAAGGAATCCCAATTCTATCAAACTGAACTTCCTCCACCCACTGGCTGCACTGAGAAATTCCGTCCATAAAAGTTATGAACAGAATTGGTGACAATGGGCATCCTTGGCAGAGTCCCAACTCTCACCCTGAAGGGGTCTGACTTACTGCTGGCAATGTGAACCCAACTCTTATACTGCTTGTATAGGGACCATGGTTCACAATCCCATACTCGCAGAGCACCCCCCACAAAGTACCCCAAAAAACACAGAAGAACACTTTCTCCAAGTCCACAAAACACATGTAGACTGGATGGGCAACATACCATGACCCCTTGAGGACCCTAGTGAGAGTAAAGAGCTGGTCCAGTGTTCCATGGCCAGAACAGAACCTGCATTGTTCCTCCTGGATCTGAGGTTTGACCAAGTATCTGACTCTCTTCTCTAGTACCCCTGAATAAATATTACCAGGTAGACTAAGGAGAGTGATGCCCCTATATTTGGAACACACCCTACAGACTCTCTTTTTGAAGAAGGGAACCACCACTCCAGTCTGACAATCCAGTGTCACTGCCCCCGATGTTCACACAATGTTGCAAAGGCATGTCAACCAAGATAGCACACAACATCATGAGCCTTAAAGAAATCAGGACATATATAATCCACCCCTAGAGCCCTGTGGCCATGTGTGAAGCTTTTTAACTACCTAGGTGACCTCAGCCACGGTTATGGACAGACCAAACCCAAAGTTCCCTTACTCAGCTTCTTCCATAGAAGATGTGAAAGTGGGATTGAGAAGATCTGAGAAGTATTCCTTCCACCTTCTGATGACATCAGTGTTTGAGGTCAACAGCACCCCACCTTCACTGAACACAGTATTAGTAAATTACTGCTTTTCTTTCCTCAGCCACTTGATGTTTTGCCAGAATCTCTTCAGAACCAATCAAGAATCTCTATCCAGGCCAAGGCATCACTGAACTCCTCCCCCATTCAAGCTTTTGTGTCAACAACAGCCAAGGCTGCAACCTACTTGACCCTCCGGTATTCTTCAGCTTCCTCCAACATCCTACCAGCCAACAAGGCCTGATAGGACTACTTCTTCAGCTTGACAGCCTCCCTAACCTGGGGTGTCCACCACCAAGTTTGAGGACGGTCACTGAGAAGAACCACCTCAACAACTGAGGTGTGGAATATGGACCACTCAGACTCAGTGTTCCCTGCCTCAGCTGGGATGCGGTTATAGCTCTCCCAGAGGTGTCACTTGGATATATTTCTGAAGGGTTCTTCTGCCAGGTGTTCATAGAAAACCTTCACTACACTTTGGCATGTCTGTCTGACATTTTTCCCTGCCATCTGATTTAACTCACTACCAGGTGGTGATCAGTTGACAGCTCAGCTCCTTTCTTCACCAGAGTGTCCAAAACAAATGGCTGAAAATCAGATGGCACAACTGAAAAGTCAATCATTGGTCTACAACCTAGGGTGTTCTAGTGCCATATGCACTTATGGACACCCTTATGGTTGAATATGGTGTTTGTGATGTACAAACCATGACTAGCACAGAAGTCCAACATCAGAACACTGCTCGGGTTCAGATCAGAGATGCAGTTCCTCCCAATCATGACCCTCCAGATCATACTGTCATTACATTGCATTGCAGTTCCTTAGCACAATAAAGGAGTCCCCAGCTGGAGTACCGTCTAGCACCTCCACTAAGGACTTCAAAAAGGTCACATACTTTGAACTATCACTTAGTGCATAGCTACAAACAACCATCAAAATCTGTCCCCCCGCTCAAGGCACAGGGAAAGCTATCCTTTCATCTACCGGGGGAATTTCCAACACAAAGGTACCAAGACGAGGGGCTCAGTAGATCCACACCAACTCTGCCCTTTTCACCATGAACAGCTCTCTTACCAGTCTCTTACAAAGAGATTGGTACCAGTGCCCATGTTGTACACTGAGATGAGTCCAACTATATCTAGTCGGTACTTTTCAACCTCACACACAAGCTCAGGCTCTTTCGCTGCCAGAGAGGTTCCATGTTCTAAGAGCCACCTTTGGTAAGCCAGGGTCAAAGCACCAAGGCCCCGTCTTCAGCCACTGCCCATGGCATCATGCACCTGACATGTATGGACACTTCTGCAGTTGGTGGTGCCACAGCAAGGCAAACCCATGTTGCTCATTTGGGCTGAGACCGACCAGGCCCCATGGCAATAGACCCAGTCACTAGGTGCTCGCAGATGAGCTCCTCCCCCAGGCCTGACTCTAGGGTGGGGCCACAGTAACCCATGTCTGGCAAGGGACACTTTGTCTCAGGATTCTATCTCTGCTCTTTGCAGATGATGCGGTCCTGTTGGTGTCATTGTGCTGCGACCTTCAGCTTTCACTGGGACAGTTCACAGCTGAGTATGAAGGGGCTGGGATGAGAAGCAGCAAGCAGCACCTCCAACTCTGAGGCCATGGTCCTCAGTCAGAAAATAATGGATTTCTCTTTTTAGGTTGAGAGTGAGGTTCTGCCTCAAGTGAGGGAGTTCAAGTATCTTGGGGTTTTGTTCATGAGTGGGGAAAGAATGGCGTGAGATTGACAGATGGATTGGTGCAGCATCTGCAGCATTGCAGATTCTGTGCCAGTCTGTTGAGGTGAAGAGGGAGCCAGGCTGTAAGGCGAAGTTGTCTGTTTACTGGTCGGTCTACATTCCTACCCTCACCTATAGCCACAAACTCTGGGTAGCGACCAAAAGAACGAGACTGTAGATATAGGCGGTTGAAATGGGTTTCCTACGCAGAATAGTTGGACTCTTCCTTAGAGATAGGGTGAGAAGTTCAGTTATCTGGGAGGGACTCGGAGTAGAAAGGCTGTCCCTGCATGTCCAGAGGAGACTGTTTAGGTAGTTCAGGCATCTGGTAAGGATGCTCCGTCCGATTGAAAGAGGTAAAACATGTCCATTTAAGCTTCAGATGGATCAGCTGATCACCGGTTGTGTGTGTCTCCGCACCCTGCTGTCATCTGAGGTGAAAGAAGTAGCAGCATCAGCAAAAGCCGAAGTGAGCAGTTCTTTCAATTAAAATAGCCTTGTTCTATATTTTTCCAAAAAATGTTGCTCTAAAAATGTTTTTGTTCTTCTGTATAATAGCCTATCTTTAGAAATGATCTTTTTAGGCTGTTCATTTTGTATGGTAATATCCATTTGATGATTTGTTAATAAACAAGAAATCTTATATCTTCCTTTCTCTGAAATATGTTTTTAAAATACCTTGTCAAATTGACTTGCTTACAAAAGCAGTAAAAGCTTAATAAAAAAAAGGGGGTTTTGTGGGGAAGGGGGGTTTCAGGTTAGTAATTACAGTTAAATGATCGGGTCGGGTTCGGAAAAAATGGCTACAGGCTGGGGCCGGGTCGGATTTTTTAGGCCCGAATGCAACTTTACTACATTTGAACATCCTGTTTTAAAATAAATTTTATTTTTAATGAAAAATGTGAGTATTTTAAGAACTGCTAGTGTGGATCCGTGTGGATTGGGTTGTTAGCGGTTTCAGCCCCTTTCACACCTGGCCTCTATCGCTTTGTGTCACAGAAAGTAAAACATTTAAGCTGCTCTGAAACTGGTGTTTCTGTGTCAGTTTATCTTCATCTTAATCCTCGTCATAAAAATTTGATCATATGCTGAAATGGTTAAGACTATAATAAAGTAAAAATATTTTGAAGAATCTTGGGTGAAGATCTGACTGTTCTTACTTTGTACTTGAAAGTGAATGTTCTGCCACCTGGTGGCTTTACATGGATACTGCAATGTGGACAGGAAAAAAAAAAACATTTAAACTGAGAAAAACTTTCAGTCCATCTTGTTGTTTTTGTTTCAAATTATTGTTAACCCTCAGACAGGAAATTCAGATGATTTATTCAGGACAAAAAATGTTCTGACTATCTTAGACCTGTACAAAGAAACATATTTCAATTTGTCTGTATTGAATCTGAGACTAGTTTTTAATCTCTGTCTTCTAATCCACCTCAATTTAATGAATGACCAAAGTTTTAAACATGTGTGTGTGTGCATGCGTGTGTGCATGTGTGTTTGTGTGTGTAGGACAGTAGCATATGGAGGATGTGTGTATCTTCAGCACCACTTGAGGATGAACCCCAGCTGACTGACAGCAGCATCCCTGCACTGGATAAGCCCGCTGATGTGGAAATTCAGATAAACCAGCACAGGCAAGAGAAAACTCCAAGGTTTTTTTCTGTTGTATTATTAAACAATAAATTGCAGAACAC
>NC_056499.1:15192787-15201202 GCF_014905685.2 Nematolebias whitei | reverse complement strand
CAATAAAAAAAAGTAGAACTTCCAAACATCCGTTTGAACAACATAAAAGAAGAAGATATTTTATGATCGAAGTTGGTTTGTCACAGCAGCAAACAAGTTTGAAATTAAAATTTAAAAACAACACTTTTACAACAAAAAACAAACAGTAGCTGATGACAAGAAAAACAAAGTCTGGCTGGAAAAAATATAAACAACATTCCATCGTTAAAAGAAGAAGTCTGGAGTTGCTCTAAGATACTGTAAGAGTAGCTCCTGTTAGAGCTTCTCCAGTAAACCCTGAGCAGCCAGGAAACCAGGCTGGCTGGGTGACAGTTTGGAGTTGTCATATTGCTAAGGATAAGCCCCCAGTTCATGTTTCAAACCTATTTTCCTCACTCAGCAACACACCCGCTGGGAAGCAGACACTACATAGTTCGAAATGCAGAACTGGGGACTTCAGCAACCATAGTCAAATGCATTCCTGGGGCCAGAGTGGTTGACACTGAATCCTACCTGAAACTGCTTACTAAGGCTAAGGCTAAATACAGTCAAATTGTTATTCACATCAGCAGTAATGACACCTGGTTATGCCAATCGGAGGTTGGTGTGTACTGGTAACTTTGACAAAACCATGTTGGACTCTATTGTTTTTTTTCTGGTCCCCTCCCTAACCTGACCAGAGTGACATGTTTAGCTTCAAGTTGTCGTTCAACTGCTGACTGTTCAAGTGGTGTCCTTAAGACAATGTGGGCTATGTAGATAATTTTGGGGAACACCTGGACTGATGCAGAAATAGATGGCATCCATTCCACTTTGAATTGAGCCACACTTCTATCTAGAAATTTGGTTGTTAGTCATTCAAATTGTTGACTATCCAGGATCCAAGCCAGGAAGCAGAGTTGTAGTCTTGCACATCTTTCTTCTGCTTATAGTACAAAGAAAGTTTCAGAATACAGATAGATGACAACAAGAATATTGATGTCCCTCACCATCAAATGTGTCCATAACTACACAAGGCGCTGTAGGTCGCAGATCAATGATTGACTTTGTAGTCATGTTATCTGACCTGTGGCCATATGTTTTGGGCACCTACACTGCAGAGAAAAGTGGTTTTGACCACCTGCATCCACAATCACATTTTTTCATTCACTACACAAGGTTTGTGACCATAGGTGTGGGGAGGAATGTAGACTGACCAATGCTGTCGACAAACAGGATGATGGCAAAAATTGTGCTACTGTTAGTCGAAGACCCCATAGAAGGAAAAGTGTCACCCAGGCAGGAGAGAGTGGTCATTGGAACATACCTGAATGAACATGTTGGTGAAGGAAACAGAGGGGATGAGGAAGTGATGGGTAGGTTTGGTGGCCATGAAAGAAACTAGGAAGGACAGATGGTGGATTTTGCCAAGAGAATGGAAATGGCTGTAGCCAACACTTATTTCCAAAAAAAGGGAGGGACATAAAGTGAGCTATGTGTGGAGACAGGAGTATGCAGGTAGGCTACATTCTGTGTAGAAGAGGAAACCTGAGGGAGATTGGAGACTGTAAGGTTGTGGCAGGGGAGAGTGTGGCCAGACAGCATTGGATGGTTGTGTGTGAGAAAAGATATATGAATACAACAAAGACCATGCTCAATAATCCAGGTATACAATCCAACATTTTTTTCAGTCAGGTCATCTGGACAGAAAAAAAAGAAACTGTCCAGATGACCTGACTGAAAAAATGTTGGATTGTATACCTGGATTATTGAGCATGGACTTTGTTGTTTTCCAGTTTGACACGACTGTCAACAAGGAAGAGGGCCGGCAATAGAGGAGGGGGCGTACCAAAGAGACCATCTTATCACAAGCAAAACTGGTTTGTTCCGCTTTGAAGTAAGCTGTTAGCGGAAGAATCAGTTTTGTTGTGTGTTTCCTTGACTGATGAAGCCTTCCGGATCGAAGGCAAAATGTTTCAGCACAAAAAAAGAAACTGCCCAGATGATCTGACTGAAAAAATGTTGGATATATGAATACAGTTAGATAGGACATGGAGGCAGTTGGAGTGAGGGGACAATGAGATGGAGGAGGAAGACTTGCTGTGAAGACCCCTGAAGCGGGAATAGCCGAAAGAGCAAAAATTAGAAGAAGTGGGATTTTCAATATTCATACAGATGGTTAAAGCTCCTCCTTGAATTGCCACCTTATCACTGTTGAGGAGTTTGTGTGCCTGAAAGATCCTAGGATCCAGGACTATTTTAATTACCCCTGGTAGGGTCTTTTTTTTCTTCTTCTCATTTACCCTTTATTTATACAGGTAGTCTCATTGAGCCACGAGAACTAATTTTCAAGAGAAACCAGAGGCAGGGTCTCCCAAGGCAGACATGCTCTATGTGACAGGCCAGACAAAAGAGTGATTTAGAAGACTTCTATGGACAAATTAAAACAAGAAGCTCAGTGTTCCTTCCCCAGATGTGGGTTACCAGGGCCCCAGCCTGGAGCCAGACCTGGGGAGGGGCTCATTGGCAGACACCTGGTGACAGGTCTCTACCCCTGGAGCCCGGTCAGGCTCAGCCCGAAGAATGAACATGGGTTCATCTTCTTGTGGGCCCATCACCCAGAGGAGGGGGCCATAAAAGTCAGGTGCAAGATGTCATGGGCAGTGGCTGAAGGTGGGGACCTTGGCGCTCTGACCCTGGCTTACCAAAGCTGGCTCTTGAGACATGGAATGTAACCTCTCTGGTGGGGAAGGAGTCTGAGCTTGTGCGTGAGGTTGAGAGGTACCAACTAGATATACAGTAATTGGGCTCACATTGGTGCACAGCATGGGCTCTGGAACCACTCTCCTTGAGAGGGGCTGGACTTTATTCCACTCAGGAGTTGCCCATAGTGAGAGGTGCCGAGCTGGTGTGGGTCTACTTTTGTCCCCCCAACTTGGTGCCTGTGTGTTGGAGTTTTTCCCTGTCGATGAGAGGGTGGCTTCCCTGCACCTTTGGTGAGGGGACAGGCTCTGACTGTTGGTTGTGCGTATGCGCCAAATGGCAGTTCAGAGTATCTGGCCTTCTTGGAGTCCTTGGAAGGGGTGCTGGAAGGTGCACCAGCTAGGAACTCCTTTATTCTGCTGGGGGACTTCAATGCACATGTGAGTAATGACAGTGTGACCTTGAGGGGTGTGATTTTGGAGGAATGGCCTCTCTGATCTAAACTTGAGTGGTGTTCTGTTGTTGACTTCTGTGCTAGTCATAATTTGTACATCACAAACACAATGTTCAAACATAAGGATGTCCGTAAGTACACTTGGCAACAGGATGTCCTAGGTCATAGAGCAATGACTGACTTTGTAGTCCTGTCATCTGATTTGCAGCCATTTGTTTTGGACACTCGGGTGAAGACAGGAGCTGAGCTGTCAACTGATCACCACCTGGTAGTGAGTTAAGTCAGATGGTGGAGGAAGATGTCAGACAAACCCAGTAGACCTAAACGTGTAGTGAAGGCTTGCAGGGAATGCCTAGCTGAAGAATCCATCAGAAAGATCTTCAACTTGTACCTCCGGTAGTGCTTTAACAATATCCCAGCTGAGGTGGAGGACATTGAGTCTGAGTGGTCCATGTTTCACACTTCATTTGTTGAAGTAGCTGCCTTGAGCTGTAGCCGCAAGGTTGTCGGTGCTTCTTGCAGTGGCCATCCTTGAACTCAGTGGTGTACACCCCGGGTTTGGGATGCTGTTAAGCTAAAGAAGGAGTCTTATCGGGCCTTGTTGGCTGGTGGGACTCCAGAGGCATCTGAGGAGTACTGGAGGGTCAAACGGTCCACAGCCTTGGCTGTTGCTGAGGCAAAAGCTTGGATGTGGGAGGAGTTCAGTGAGGCCTTGGATGAAAACTCTCGGTCAGCTCCAAAGAGATTCTGGCAAACCATCAGGCGTCTGAAGAGGGGAAAACAGCACTTTACTAATACTGTTTACAGTGAAGGTGAGGTGCTATTGATCTCAACCAGTGATGTTGTCAGGAGGTGGAAGGAATACTTCTCAGACTTTCTCAATCTAACCGGCACATCTTTCATGGAGGAAGCTGTGTTGGGGGACATTGGGGTTGGTCTATCCAAAACCGTAGCTGAGGTCACCAAGGTGGTTAAAAAGCTCCAAAGTGGCAGAGCTCCTGGGGTGGATGAGATCTTCCCTGATTTCCTTAAGATTCTGGATGCTGTGGGCTGTCTTGGTTGACACGTGTTTGCAACATTGCATAGACATCGGTGGCAGTGCTGCTGGATTGGCAGACTGGGGTGGTGATTCCCATGTTCAAAAAGTGGGACCGAAGTGTGTGCTCTAATTATAGGGGCTTAACTCCCCTTAGCCTCTCTGGTAAGGTCTATTCAAGGGTACTGTAGAAGCGAGTCAGATTGTTGGTCGAACCTCAGATCCAGAAGGAACAATGTGGGTTCTGTCTTGGCCATGGAACACTGGATCAGCTTTTTACCCTCACTAGGGTCCTTGAGGAGTCATGGGAGTTTTCCCATCCAGTCAATATGTGTTTTGTAGACTTGGAGAAAGCTTTTGACCGTGTTCCTCATAGTACACTGTGGGGGGTGTTCCATGAGTATGGGACTGGGGGCCCATTGCTAATTGGTGTTCGGTCTCTATACAAGCAGTGCAAGAGTTTGGTTTGCATTGCTGGTAGTAAGTCAAACCCCTTCAGGGGGGAGTTAGTCTCTGCCAGGGCTGCCTAATGTCACCGATTCTGTTCATAACTTTTATGGACCTAATTTCTCAGTGTAGCGAGGGCATGGAGGGATTCCAGTGGATTGGGTGGATTGCTCTCTTCAGGTCGAGGGTGAGGTTCTGCCTCAAGTGGAGGAGTTCAAGTATCTTGGGATACAGGAAGTTGAAATGGGTTTCCTTCGCAGGGTAGCTGGACTCCCTTAGAGATAGGGCGAGATATTCTGTCATCTGGGAGAAACTTGGAATAGAACTGCTGCTCTTCCACATCGAGATAAGCCAGTTGAGGTGGTTCAGGCATCTGGTAAGGTTGCTTCCTGGGCACCTCCCTAGGGAGGTTTTTTCGGGCATGTTCGACTGGGAAGAGACCCTGGGGAAGACCTAGGACATGTAGTCGCTCCAGTGTGTCCTAAGGAAGATCCAGGATATGCTGGAAAGACAACATCCTTTGGTTGTCTGGGAACGCCTTGGACTCCTCCCAGAAGAGCTGGAAGAGTTGGCTGTGAAAAGAGATGTCTGGGCCTCCTTGCTCAAGCTGCTGCCCCCACGACCCTACTTCAGAACAAGCATGTAATGGATGGATGGATGGGTAAAGTAATAACTTAAACACAGCTTTTAATAATTTAAGTCCTTTGGTTTGACCCAAAAGTTCCACATGCCTTCTCATTTTTTTCTTCAGACTCTGATTTGGTTCTGATTTACAGCAGAGAGATTAAACACTTTATGACATGTCCTCACGATCCTGCTCCGTTTGATTATTTTAACAACTCTGAGTTTTCACTGATGGACTGCACAGCCTCTGCGAGTACTTTTCACTGCAGTAGCTGTTTGTCAGAGAATGCTGTAACCAAATTTAACGTGTCTCTTCCATTATCATTATTTTCTTCCATTTTGCAGAGTGACGCAACAGAGAACAGCAACTCAGATTGTCTTGTCTTATTGATAAAATTACAGCTTTAATGCAAACATCACTTGAAGGAAATTGTTCCTCTAAAAAAGAAAAATATTGCTTTTTTTCTTCACTTTACACACAGACTTATACATAAGACTTTTTTTTTTTTTTTAAAGAAAGACAAATGTAGTTTTAATTTCTTGTTGTGTGTTTTCTGCTCAGGTACTGCAACCTTCTGAGTCCAGAACCACAGTCCATTTTTAACAGACCGGTCCTGAGCAGTAGTTCTGGGTTGAATGAGGATGGAAGGAAAGACTTTCACAATGAAACATGCAGTCAGGTAATAAATCCATGTTTGTTATTATTTTGTCATTTAAATCAGTAATTTCACACATTAACTGACACACTTGAGGTCATTCAGAAAAAGTTGGGAAAATGCATTTATTTATTTATTTTGAGGTTGAAATCAAAATATTTAGAAATCGTGAAATTCTGAGACTAACCTCAACGAAGTGAGCTCCAGTAAGATCTTGAACCCGATTTTTGTTGTTTTTCCTTTTAGCTGCTCGTCTCTACAGGGGAAGTGAACCTAAATTCATTGAGAGGGAACTCAAATTAAGGATCTGACTACAGTATTGTTTTACATTGAATACCCTTTGCAACCTGGGCTCTCAGGATTACAGGACTGCAGCACTGACCACGGAGCTACTGCAGCTCCCCCTTGAATCAGATGGTATTTGTTCTATTTCTATACACCATCTGAGTATGGGAACAACCTACTGTATGTACTATCTAGATTCATAGCTCCAGACTGTAAGACCAGATACACAAATCTGTGCAACTACGGTACAAGAAAGCACACCACTAAATGCACACATGAATACTGCAGTACTTGAAACTGTACAATAGCATCAGGACACTAATACCGGTAGCTCTTTTGCATTGTAAGAGACAATCTGGACAAAGATGCAATTATTTATACATTCCCAGTACCAAGGAGGAGGATTTCCTTCCTCCTCTGCAGCCACTGTCTCCACATTCCAATCAGCTGGCAGACACTTTATCACAGTTTGGTTTGTCGTTTTGTTTAAGTGGTAAAAAAGGTCAGGAAAATAACGCACAAATTATGTAATGTGACTTGGTGGGTTTTTTTGCTAGCACCTGTAAACTAATAAAGTTTAACATTGCAGAAAAAATATTCTGACAATAAGAGAAATGAGAAAACACATTTTTCTATCACTAATGCTAGCTAATGTTAGCTTGTTTACAGTCTTGAAGTTGTGTGGCCAGTGGACCAATCAATGACCTGCAGTCTTCTGATATCAAATCTGTGACACCCAAGGAACACAAGGTCTCTGGATTCCAAATATCAAGCTGGAAGTGGGACAGACTGTCCACTTCAAAAACTCAGAACCTCAGCTGGGCCAACCCAGGCCAGACCAGGACTTACAATGCAAAAGGGCCAGAACAACCTTCATCAAGAACTCAATGGCAATGTGAAAGATAATTCTAGAGGCCCATTCAAAGCCAACTGCACAAGCCAGCATCAAAAGTGACACATACCATGTGATGCATATTCCCCACTCCTGTCTGCATAGGCCTGAACCCCCTCAGTCAGATCATTGCAAAGAGTGGCTATGATAATGGCTCCAAAGTGGAAAAATCATCAGTCACCTCCTCTATATGGACAACATCAAGCTGTGTGCCAAAAAAGGCAAAGACTTAACTCATTGATACACCTCAGGAAGTCTGTTTTGGTTGTTTTATATTTAAAATCAGGTGAAAGTTCTCAAAGCTTTTTTGAAGAATGTAATTCTTTATTCTTTAGCACCAAGTCCCAAAAGAAATTGTTTCAAGGCACTGTACAAAATCATTCACATACATTATAAAAGCTAATTAGTACAAGTTATCTATCTAAAGAAGCCAGCAGATTGTGTTAAATCTTCACTTCTCCACAGCAACCCATCCTGAGCAAGCACAAAGACAACAGTGGAAAGGAAAAACTCCCTTTTAACGGGAAGAAACTTCCGGCAGAACCAGGCTCAGGACTAGCGGCCATCTGCTTCAACTGGCTGGGGTTTCAGAGGACAGGAAGTAGAAACAAACAAACATAAGATGACCGGGCCAGATGTACTTTCTATTGGAGGAAAGACAAAAAACACATGTTAAGGATAGAAATAATTACAAATACAAACAGGTAGAGTGCTCTGTTAGGAAAGTATGGAACAATAAGATCTGTAATATAAAATTGAGGTAGGTTGTTGAGGGCTTTGTAGGTTAGAATTAATATTTTGAATTCTGTTCTGAATTTGCCAGGGAGTCAATGGAGCAAAGCTAAAACTGGAAAAATATGATCTCTCCTATACTAACTCCTGTTAAAACTCTGCAGCATTTTGGATCAACGGAATAAGTTTTAAAGAATTTGTTGGACACCCAGATAATAAACAATTGTAATAGTCCAACCTAGACGTGATAAATGCACGGACCAGTTTTTCTGCATCAAATCTTTTCATTACCACAATTTATTTCATTGTAATACACACGTTCTCATCTGACTCCAGAACATTTGGACCTGAAAGGACTACCAGTGATGATGACTTCTTCTGGACATCACTTGACTTGTCTCTCATGGTTTCTGCTCCTCAGGATAATTCATATGAAGACGCCCTCCACCCTCCTACACAAGGTCATCATCATTCAGCGCTTGATCCTCGGTTCATACCTGGATACACAGATGAAGAATTTACATCCAATAATAATCACCTCAAGGTAAATATAGTTGACCAATCTGGCTGATTGGTTTCATATAATAATAATAATAATAATAATAATAATAATAATAATAATAATAAT
>NC_056499.1:15171460-15192777 GCF_014905685.2 Nematolebias whitei | reverse complement strand
TAATAATAATAATAATAATAATAATAATAATAATAATAATAATAATACATTTGATTTGTATAGTGCTTTTCTAAATATACATATTTATAGTCATTTCTAGAGGGCAAAAGGCTGCCAAGTCAGCTAATACTCAGTCTGGAGTTTACTTGGTTGTGTGTATTTGTGTGTAGTTACCCATCCCAGAGGTAAATGATGAGATAAGCAGGAACGAGGCAAAGACTGCGGACGATCCACAGGAAGAGATGAGTGACATTCTGACACAGTTCAGTTCAACCAGTATGCACCATTTACTTCCTTTTACTGTTTATTACAGATGCTTAGGTTTTGTTTTCAAAAACATTTTGAACAGACTAAACTTCAAGGATCAAAATTATTTGGCACATTTTACTTCAATTTCAAGTCTACAAAAGGTCAAAACTCTTCCAGAAAATATTATATTGTTCTTTCATATCCAAAGATTGTTATTGGTAATCAGCATTTGTTGCCTAAATTAATTTGACCTGAGTGCATTTTGTTAAATGAAAAAAAAAAGTTTGATTTTAGATTTTATAACTTTTTTTTTTGCCAATCACTGAACAATTTAAAAAAAGTTCTCTCAGCAATATTGTGAATTGCATCTGTAAAATACTGAAGTAAATTATATAACCCATTAACTCCAGCCTAAAAGCTTGATTTTATATTTTTTTCAATGATGCTCTTTACAGAACCAGGTGTTCACCCCTACTGGATCGGTGATCTGGACAGCATCATCATGAAGTCTCCTGAGTTGTACACCAGTCCTCGTGAAAATGGTGGTTTCTATAAAACGAGGAAGTCTCTGTCCCAACAGCTGGAGTTTTCTCACACCCATACTCAGGTACTGGCCTCATCAGAAACAATGTCTATGCAGGGGGAGGTCATTGCAAAATGTATTTATGAATATCATGGAACAATTATTCACCTCACCAGGATTTACAGCAAGAACACTGGAATGGCATTGCGACTGGATAAATGCAGTCAATTGTAGGTAAGAGAGGCAAGGTGAGCACAAATGAAGGGGTTGAACTACCTAAAGGCAACATTGGAGATGTCCAGGACAGCAACAAACACTTTGGAACCCCACAGGCAAATGGCAATCATGATGAGGCTGCAAAAAAGTCAGCCACAATCATGTATGTACAGAGTAAGGCAGAGCCGGAAGAGTCAGCTGATTGGCAAAAACAAAGTCCAAGACATCAACACATATGCAGTGCCAGTTATCAGTTACCCAGCTCATATAATGGATCTGGTCAAAGCAGGACATAAAAAACACTAAAATCAAAATTCAAAAGCTCCTCACGACACATGGAGGGTTTCACCCCAATTACAGCACCCTGAAACTATATGATGAGAGGAGGGAGGTAGAGGATTAGTGAGTGTCTGAGCCACTACAGTGCCTTGTGAAAGTATTCGGCCTCCTTGAACTTTTCAACCTTTTGCCACATTTCAGGCTTCAAACATAAAGATATAAAATTTAAATTTTTTGTGAAGAATCAACAAGTGGGACACAATCGTTAAGTGGAATGAAATTTATTGGATGTGTCAAACTTTTTTAACAAATAAAAAACTGAAAAGTGGGGCATGCAATATTATTCGGCCCCCTTGCATTAATACTTTGTAGTGCCGCCTTTTGCTGCAGTTCCAGCTGCAAGTCTCTTGGGGTTTGTCTCTATCAGTTTTGCACATGGAGACACTGAAATTCTTGTCCATTCTTGCAAAACAGCTCGAGCTCAGTGAGGTTGGATGGAGAGCGTTTGTGAACAGCAGTCTTCAGCTCTTTCCACAGATTCTCGATTGGATTCAGGTCTGGACTTTGACTTGGCCATTCCAACACCTGGATACGTTTATTTGTGAACCATTCCATTGTAGATTTTACTTTATGTTTTGGATCATTGTCTTGTTGGAAGATAAATCTCCGTCCCAGTCTCAGGTCTCTTGCAGACTCAAACAGGTTTTCTTCCAGAATGGTCCTGTATTTGGCCCCATCCATCTTCCCATCAATTCTGACCATCTTCCCTGTTCCTGCTGATGAAAATCTGGCCCAAACCATGATGCTGCCACCACCATGTTTGACAGTGGGGATGGTGTGTTCAGGGTGATGAGCTGTGTTGCTTTTATGCCAAACATATCGTTTTGCATTGTGGCCAAACAGTTCGATTTTGGTTTCATCTGACCAGAGCACCTTCTTCCACATGTTTGGTGTCTCCCAGATGCTTGTGTCAAACTTTAAACAACACTTTTTATGGATATCTTTGAGAAATGACTTTCTTCTTGCCACTCTTCCATAAAGGCCAGATATGTGCAGTGTACGACTGATTGTTGTCCTATGGACAGACTCTCCCACCTCAGCTGTAGATCTCTGCAGTTCATCCAGAGTGATCATGGGCCTCTTGGCTGCATCTCTGATCAGTCTTCTCCTTGTTCAAGGGGAAAGTTTAGAGGGACTGCCGGGTCTTGGTAGATTTGCAGTAGTCTGATACTCCTTCCATTTCAATATGATTGCTTGCACAGTGCTCCTTGGGATGTTTAAAGCTTGGGAAATCTTTTTGTATCCAAATCTGACTTTAAACTTCTCCACAACAGTATCTCGGACCTGCCTGGTGTGTTCCTTGGTCTTCATGATGCTCTCTACACTTTGAACAGAACCCTGAGACTATCACAGAGCAGGTGCATTTATACGGAGACTTGATTACACACAGGTGGATTCTATTTATCATCATCAGTCATTTGGGACAACATTGGATCATTCATAGATCCTCACTGAACTTCTGGAGTGAGTTTGCTGCACTGAAAGTAAAGGGGCCCAATAATATTGCACGCCCCACTTTTCAGTTTTTATTTGTTAAAAAAGTTTGACACATCCAATAAATTTCATTCCACTTCACAATTGTGTCCCACTTGTTGATTCTTCACAAAAAAGTAAAATTTTATATCTTTATGTTTGAAGCCTGAAATGTGGCAAAAGGTTGAAAAGTTCAATGGGGCTGAATACTTTCGCAAGGCACTGTATATAGGATTAAACAACTAAGAGCCTGGAGGACATCAGGAGGATAGCCCCTGACAATGAACTGATGAATAAATGTCTCAGGCAGTAGCAGAAACCCAATGTGGAAGTGGTGGAACAAGAGGAGCCATGATGGAAAGATAAGCCCCTGCATGGCATGTACTACCAGGATTGAAGAAGTGACTGCTATCAACAAATCTGACCAAAAGGATAAAGTATTAAAAAATAAACAATATACAAAGATCTAAGATATACACTAAACAATAATAATGTAATATAATATGGTGTATTAAACAGCAGTCTGAGTCTGTAGTGAGTAGATGGGTACGCATATAGAATCTTAAAGGCAAGAAATCAGCAGCATGGACTATCATAATAAGGCTCAGTCTTAAAGAAAAAATTAGGAGTTCCATCATCCAGGAGGAGCTCAGTAGAACCACTGATTCTCCTCATTAAGAGGAGTCAGCTGAGGTGGTTCAGACATCGGATTAGGATGACTGCAGGGTAGACTCAGATATCTGGCCTGGGGATGCTCAGAAGAACCAGGAGATACATGCTAAATGAACAGTAACAAATGCTAAACGATACGCTAAAAGATCTAAGATACAGTATATGCTAAACACTAATAAGTAAAACAATACAGTACATTAAACAGCAGCCCGAACATGAGTCTGTAGTGAGTAGATGGGTATGAATGAATACAGCAGCATGAGCTAATCAGCAGCATGAGATCAGCAGCATGGATAATCAGTAGCACAGATAAGTCACATACCATCAATTAAAGAAGCATTACAGTGATGATCCTGGTTAGGGATCTACGAGTCTAAAAGTTTCAGGGTAGAATCTGTTCTTCAGTCTGGTGGTTCTACACTTAATGTTCCACAGTTTTCTGCCTAAGGGGAGCAGGGCAAAAAAAATGTGTGTGCTGGGTGAGTGGGGCCCTTCATGATGCATGTGGCCCTCTTCCTGCATCTGAAGGTGTAGGGTGGGGAGGCTGACATCAACAGTCTTCTGTGCAGCCTTCACCACTCTCTGCAGAGCTTTTCTTTCTGCAGCTGTGCAGCCTCGTGCCACACGTTGATGCTATAGCACAGGTTGATCTCCACTGCACATCTGTAGAAGGAGGTGAGGACTGAGTCATAATGTCCCAGCATCCGAAGAACATCAGGCTGTAGCTTATGTACTTTGTACTCAGCAGAGCAGTCTTCCAAATCAGGTGCAGATGTGGAGTGGTGGCTGATTAGGATGGGCTGCAGCTGTGGTGAGTGTGGCTGGAAACCTAGAAATCTCACAGTACCCACCTCTAAAGAATCACCTCTTGGCGATTCCATGCTTTTATCAGGATGATCTCTATAAAATTATGATATTAAATCAGGATTTAAGATGAGAGATCTGGGGATCCATGAACGCTCCTCCGGGTCATAGCCCTCCCAGTCCATCAGGTATCAAAACCCATGTCCTCTGCATCATTTGTCCAGGGAGCACCTGATGGTGAATGTGAGTTCATTGTCGATCAACCATGTTGGTGGAGGGAGGTTGGTCAGAGAGTTTAATTAGCTAGTGATTACTTGTTTTATGTGAGAAATGTAAAGAACCTTGAACCATGAACCTTAACGAGGCTTCAAGCTCCTGGTTGCACCTTTTGGTTCATCCATTCGATTAGGGATGGTACCCACGGTTAAGCTGGAGGTTGCACCCAGGAATTGGCAGAAGGCTTTCCATACTTGTGAAATGAATTGGGGTCCCCTGTCTGAAACAATGTCCAGAGGGATGCCGTGAAGGCACACAAAAAGTGTGTGTGCTGGGTGAGTGGGGTCCTTCATGATGCAGGTGGCCCTCTTCCTGCATCCAGTTTTGAAGGGGCATCTCTAGTGACTAGTTGGTCTTTAATTTGTTCATTTAGTGCGTTGATGAAATCTCCTTTCAGAGCTTTTTCCCCTCATTTGGACTCCTCCGCAACAATGCGGAAGTGGATCGTGAACTCTGAAATGGTCTTTTTACCTTGCTGTAGTGTGAACATTTTTTGAGCTGCCTCCTCCTGTTAAAGGGGATTATCAAAGGCATGTAGGAAATCATTGAGAAAGGTAGAAAAAGTTAGTGATTTGATGGGTCATCTCTGGAGTTAAATGCGCTCTCATTGGAGAGCTTCTCCTTTGTGAGAGCTAATAATATAGGTAATGCAAGAAGAACTGAAGGAGTAAGTTAGCGGCGCACAATTAAATGCAAGATTACGTTGTAGAATAAATCCACCACATTGACTGGCATTACCTTCAAAAAATTGGATAGTCGTATATCAGGTTCTTGGGGAGTCATGATGCTCGGGTTGACAAATGGAGTAGGTTAAGGTTGACGAGGTTCACATTGTCAGCGAACACAACTCAAAACGGTTCGTAAATCAAAAGTAAAGCATTCATGTCCCGTTCAGAGGTGAGCTTCCAGAAATTAATTGTCCGTCTGAACCAAAGAGGTAGAGCAGAACTCTGCTGTGCTGAATCAGAGCGGTGTATTCAATGTATGTCAGACATCTCCCTTGTCTCATTTCCTACCATGAATTAACTCACATTGGTAATCCTCTTTGTGGTTAACTACTTTCATAAACTAATTACAAAGTTGCTGTGCACTATCATCAATATTCTCTCAGTATCGAGAGTGTTTGTGTACTAAAATGTAAAATTGAGTAGAAGATAGATAAATCCAGTAAAACAAAATATTTCTCAAGCAAACAAATTATTCCAGCTACCAGCAGAGAAAACAGGAAGTGGCACAATATGCATTACTGCAAACATCCACAGCATGATTGAGCACAATGAGTTAGAGGTTAGGTTTAGACTTGGGGTCAGGGTTAGGATGCAATAATTAATGGAAGTCAAGTAATGGTCCTAATAAGCATAGAAATACAAGTTGGTATTTGTGTATAATTGTTTGTAATTGTGTGTGTGCTGCTCCTTTGCAGGCAGTGGACCACCCCTCACACTCCCTCAGTTCTGCTCAGCTGTTGAACCAGTCCAGCAACGTGCACGCCTTCATAATCTGCAGTATTGTGCTGATAAAGGGTCATGGCAAGGTGGGAACCAGAACACTGTAAACTGAGAAGTTTCTCCTGGGTAGTTTATCTACCATTTATACTCCTCACTGTGTGCATGTGACCTAAATTATTGCTGTTATTTTAGTTTAGCGAGATATACTAATCAGCAAACTGATGTGTACTGCAGTGCACACCCACCCACACAGACCAGTATTTGCAGTTTGACTCCCATCACCCTCTGGTACCACACAGCTGACTGCGTCCCCACTAACTCAGGAACCAGGCAGAAGGATAAATTCCACACAAGGCAGGTCCTGGAGCAATGTAGATATCCTGACTGGGCCTTCCTGAAAGCAAAGAAGAAACCCAAACAGGACTCCAGCCAGCCATCAGGTGAAAAAAAGCAACCCAGACCAGTGGTCATTCCATGTTACGAGAGTTTCAGAGAAATTGAGACGTTTATTTTCTAAACATAACATCCCAGTGGCTTTTAAACCCTAAAATACATTACGGCAAAGACTGGTTCATCCCAAAGATCCAGTCCCCCGGCACAAACAGAGTAATGTTGTGTATGCTGTTCAGTGTCAGCAGGGCTGTGACCAGTCTTACATCAGGGAAACTAAACAGCCATTGACCAAAAGGATGGCCCATCACAGAAGATCAACATCATCAGGCCAGGACTGCAGTTTACACTCATCTGTAGGTCAGCAGTCACTCTTTCAGGGATGGAGATTCAATTCACTTCAGTTAATTTATATAGCGCAGAGTCACAACAGAAGTCATCTCAGGGCGCTGAACAGAAACATTCATATATATATATAAAGATGTTCTCATCCTTGATAGAGAGGAACGATGGTTTGAGAGAGGAGTAAAGGAGGCCATCTTTGTGAAAAGAAATCGTCCATCATTAAACAGGGGTGGAGGCCTCTGGGTTCAACTGTCCCCCTCTTACAATGCTGTGATTGCTAGTCTCACTCAGCCCCCTGTGAATAGCAAGCAGCCATCAGGGTACTAACAATCATTCATTAGTCTGATGGTCCTCCTTTATCATGTGAACAGCTAGTTTTGAATGTCAACAACAAATTGATTGATCCATTATTAGAAGGGGCTATTTATAAAACTGCTTTTACAGCTCCTCAGACTTTTGAATTAAACAGGAAACGTTTCAACAATTTTTATTTTTATATTTTATTTTTCTACTTTTTGCATCTGTCCAGAGGACCTGACTTAACTTTGAGATTTTTCTACCTGGATTATTGAGCATGCATCAGAAGTCACGTTAACTTACATGCTGTGTAAATACTGTTACCTCGGACAAATATCAGACTTCCCAGTTCAAGTGAATGCAGCTTCCTTCCGGAGAGCATGTAAAATAAATAAATACATACACACGCTGGCACAGAAAGCTCTCGAGACTTTGGGTCTCCAATATGCCTAATAATTATTCCTCATCATGCTACAAGTCTGTGATACACAAGGTCAACAGGGTGCTGCAGACGACATGTGCCATGGTCAACATGCGTCAAGTGGCTTGGACATCAGTAATAACTGCTTGCAGTTCTAGTTATTATTATTATTATTATTATTATTATTATTATCATTATTAATCAGGCAGTGCTTTAAGGGTTCTGCTGCTGTTTTCAGGGTCTGGGCTTCAGTATCGTGGGGGGTCAGGACAGCCCGTATGGACCCATGGGAGTCTATGTGAAGACCATTTCTCCTTCAGGAGCAGCGGCTGCTGATGGACGGCTGCAGGAGGGTGAGACATTTGGAGCTTCAGTTTTATATCAAAAACACGCTGTGTCAGTAACAGCTAATTTTAGAAGAAAATTAATTCTTTATAAAAAAAATTAATAAAAAATGTAATCTGATCCAGGTAATATTCTGAGATACATGTATGAGACCGGGTCCTGGGTCAATAGATTAGGCAAAGAATCCAAGCTGGTCAGAATTCCCAAAGAGAGCCAATAAACACCTAATCCTGGGTGCTGAGAAAAACTACAAGAATCACTTAAAATGACTATAAATTTATTTTTTAAATGTTCTAAACACATAAATAGTGTTAATACCATACCATACCATACCAATTTATTTATAAAGCACTTTAAACAGTGACAAAGCACACCAAAGTGCTGTACAGGGACACACAGAACAAGCACACAGCAACAGATTACAAAACAGGACACCATAAAGTAGAAACCGACAAAAACAATAATGGATAACAACAACAACCGCAACATGACTAACACAGTGTGATGCACACAGACTCAGCACAGATCACACAGTGCAGAAAGCCAGGGAATAGAAGTGTGTTTTTAAGCGAGATTTAAAAACTGTGAGGGAGGGGGCCTGTCTAACGAGCTGAGGTAACTTATTCCAAAGTCTTGGGCCTGCTACAGAGAAGGCCCTGTCACCTCTGCGCTTGAGGCGGGTTCCTGGGACTGTTAGGAGCAACTGGTCTGCTGATCTGAGAGAACGTGGTGGGACATAAGGCTGGAGCAGATCAGTAAGATAGGAGGGGGCAGAGCTGTTTTGTGATTTATAGACATACAAGAGTATTTTGAATTTGATTCGAAGGTGAACCGGAAGCCAGTGTAGGGAGGCCAAAACAGGAGTAATGTGCTCTCTTTTGCTTGTGCTGGTCAAAAACCGGGCTGCTGCATTTTGGACCAGTTGGAGTCTAGCTATGGAGGTCTGACTGATACCAAAAAGGAGTGAGTTGCAATAGTCGAGCCTGGATGTAATGAATGCATGAATTACTGTCTCCAGGTTATTTTTGGACAATATGGGCTTCAGCTTAGACAGTCGCCTCAGCTGGAAAAAGCAGGATTTAACAATCATATTTACATGATTGTTGAGTTTCAGAGAAGGGTCAAGTATCACTCCTAGATTAGTGACTCTTTGTTTCACTAACGGTGACAGAACGGATAGGTCGATGCAGTGGTTGGTGATAGTGTCATTGGGAGGAAACAGCATAACTTCAGATTTCTTCTCGTTGAAACTCAAGAAATTTAAAGCCATCCAATCTCGGATGTCAGTCAGACAGTCCAGTAACGGTTGAATAGAGTGAGTACCGTTGAGTCTGAGGGGGAAGTAGATTTGGCAGTCGTCTGCGTAGAAATGAAAAGGTATGTTATGTTTCCTGAAAATAGCACCTAGTGGCAGCAGGTATAAAGAAAATAAGAGAGGACCAAGGATGGACCCTTGCGGTACCCCCCATTTAAGCGCTGCTGACAAGGATCTCTTTTAAATTAATTGGACTGTTTCTTGAGTCTCTCTAACTAAAGCTGAAGAGTTTGAGAACCACTGAACTAAACTAAAATCATCAGGAAAACCTTTATTAGTTTTCTTAGATTATAATTTACATCAATTCGAAACAAGCCACTAGGGAGCACAGGCCAGTGTATCTCTTGTGCCAGTCCAAAGCCCGGGTAAATGGTGAGGGTTGTGTGTCAGTAAGGGCATCAGACGTAAAACACATTTGTGAAAACTATAATGCGAGTTCATCAAAGCGAATGATTGGTCGAGGCCCGGGTTAACAACAACCCCCACCGGTGCTGTTGACAAACAGGGTGCTGACGGAAATTGTGCTACTGTTAGTCGAAGACCACGAGGAGAGAAACATGTCAGGAGACAGAGGGAGAAGAGGAAAGTGAAGAATGTAGGACTGAGGGTTGCAACTGTAAATGTGGGGACACTAGCTAGGTTTACATGTGTAGGGGAATACATGTACAGGATATTGGACTTCTGGTCCGGTCAAACTCGTACCCTTTAACAGGCATTTACTCTGGACCGGCCTCACCTCAAACATATATAAACCATGAGTTCTTGTAACAAACTTAATTCATGTCCCTCAAAGAAAACATGAAGAATCCGTAAATTAAATACAATTCTGTAATGTTTATTTTCAGTTTGAATTATGATATGAAAGTTATGGCAAATGTTGAATATGAATATGAACAATTAATATTATTTTAGAAAGTAAATGGCATAAATCTGAGGACTTTGAAAAGGGGTTTTGATTCAATTTGGACTAAGGTCTAGCTCTTAACGTTAAAATTTAGGTAAGTTTATCTCAGATTCATGAATTAAATTATCCAAACAAACTTAGTTGGCACTGTTTCGTGGTCCTTTCATCAGAAGGAAGATGTTCATCTCTCCAACATTTTTCAGTCAGGTCATCTGGACAGTTTCTTTTTTTGTGCTGAAACGTTTCGCCTTCGATCCGGAAGGCTTCATCAGTCAAGGAAACACAACAAAACTGATTCTTCCCCCAACAGCTTCCTCCAAAGTGGAACAAACCAGTTCTGCTTGTGATAAGATGGTCTCTTTGGTATGCCCCCTCCTCCATTGCCGGCCCTCTTCCTTGTGGACAGTCTTGTCAAACTGGTTGAATACAAAAAAGTCCATGCTCAATAATCCAGGTATAAAATCCAACATTTTTTAGTCAGGTCATCTGGACAGTTTCTTTTTTTGTGCTGAAACGTTTCGCCTTCGATCCGGAAGGCTTCATCAGTCAAGGAAATACACAACAAAACTGATTCTTCCCCCAACAGCTTCCTCCAAAGTGGAACAAACCAGTTCTGCTTGGTTTGTTGTTTATTGTTGTTAATTGTTCTAGAATTGCGCCGCTTAAGGTGGCTGCATGTTGGAGCAGCTCTGTTACTTTCATTCTGAGATTTTGCTTTTGGAAACTTTAATTCCTCTTTTTCTGGATGTAAGTCCCAGTTTTTGGATGACCGTTTCCTCTGGTATCAGATGCTGTGCAGCTGGAAGGATTTTTACTGAAACTTTTTAAGTTTTGGACATTTGTTATTATGAGTAACTATGGCAACAAGGCAGTTGATTAACCAACAGCAGCTGATTAACATCTCAAATAATATCTCAACTACAGTCCCAAATCTCAAATGAGTTGAAAAGGATGTTCTGTGGACGCATTCTCATCTACCTGCCAGCTGTGCTCGAGTGCCTGACCACTGAGACCCTGGAACTAGCAGGAAACACGGCTCAGGACAGCAGAAGGACAGGATCGTCCTACGGCACCTACAGTTGGCTGTCCGCAGCAACGAGGAGCTCTGCAGACAGCTGGGAGGAGTGGCCGTCACTCTGGGAGGAGTTCTGCCCAGCATTCGGGTGGTCCTACAGCCCGGGGGAACCGAGAGGCCAGCCGAGTCTGGGTGGATGGATCGGACGGCATCTGCAGCCATTTTCTTAGGATCCACTGTGGGATGGACCTTTACAAGAGATCCTTCCTGTCTACAGCCATCAGCATCTATAACATCTCTTAATGAAATGAGGATAACGAGTTACAACAACAAATCATTTCCCTTTGGGATTAATAAAGTATTTTTGATTTGAATTGAATCGAATTGAAGACCAAATTGTGGAAGCTGAAGAAGGAAGAATGTTGTGAGAAATTCAGAGATAAGCTGTTGAAGGCTCTGGGTAGTAAGAAAGAGCTTCCAAATGCCTGGGCTACTACAGCAACAGTAATTAGAGATACAGGTAGGAAGGTACTTGGTGTGTCATCTGGACAGAGAATGGATGATAAGGAAACCTGGTGGTGGAATAGTGAAGTGCAGGAAGCTATTCAAAAAAAGAGGTTAGCCAAGAAGAAATATGAGTGAGAGGACTGAAGAGAGTAGACAGGAATATAAGGATATGGGATTTTGAGCAAAGAGGGAGGTGGCAAAGGCAAAGCAGAAGGTGTATGATGAGTTGTATGGGAGGCTGGATACTAAAGAGGGCGAGAAGGACTTGTACTGATTGGTGAGACAGAGAGATCAGGCTGAAAAGGAAGTGTAGAAGGTCAGGCTTATTAAAGAAAGGAATGGTAATGTTCTAACAAGTAAGGAGAGTGTGATGGGAAGATGGAAGAAGTACTTTGAGAAGCTAATGAATGAAGAAAATGAAAGAGAAAGAAGAGTAGAGGTCATAGAAACTGTGGACCAGGAAGTGGGAAAGATTAGCGAGGGTGAAGTCCAGAAAGCTCTGAAAAGAATGAAGAAAGGAAAGGCAGTAGGACCTGATGACATGCCAGTGGAGGTTTGGAAATGTCTTGAAGAGACGGCAGTGAGGTTTTTGACTCAAATATTTAACGGCATATTTGAAGGCGGGAAAATGCCTGAAGAATAGAAGAGAAGTGTATTGATGCCCATTTTTAAGAACAAGGGTGATGTACAGAGTTGTAGCAAATACAGGGGAATTAAGTTGATGAGTCACACATTGAAGATCTGGGAGAGAGTTGTGGAAGCTAGACTTAGACGAGAGGTGGCAATTTGTGAGCAGCAGTATGGTTTCATTCCAAGAAAAAGCACCACAGATGCCATCTTTGCTTTGAGGATGCTGATGGAGAAGTATAGAAAGGGTCAGAAAGAACTCCATTGTGTCTTTGTGGATTTAGAAAAAGCATATGACAGCGTGCCGAGGGAGGTGTGGTATTGCATGACGAAATCTGGAGTGGCAGAGAAGCATGTTAGACTGGTACAGGACATGTATGAGGACAGCAGGACAGTGGTGAGATGTGCTGTAGGAGTGGCAGATAACTTCAAGGTGGAGGTGGGATCGTATCAAGGATCGGCTCTCAGAGCCCCTTCTTGTTTGTTCTGGTGATGGACCGATTAATAGATGAGGTCAGGCAGGAATCCCTATGGACTGGATGGAGGTTTGCAGACAATATTATGATCTGTGGTGAGAACATGGAACAGGTGGAAGAGAACTTGGAGAGGTGGAGGTATAAACTTGAAAGAAGAGGAATGAAAGTCAGCCGAAATGACAGTGTACATGTGTGTAAATGAGAGGGAGGCCGGTGGAACAGCGAGGCTACAAGAAGCAGAGGTCACAAAGGTGCAGGACTTCAAGTACTCGGGGTCCACTGTCCAGGAAAATGGGGAGTGTGGTAAAGAAGTGAAAAAGAGAGTTCAGGCAGGATGGAGTGGATGGAGAAAAGTTTCAGGAGTGATTTGCAACAGGTGTCAGCAAAGGTCAAAGGAAAAGTTTACAAGACAGTGGTGAGACCAGCTGTAGTGTTTCTGAAGCTTATAAGAAAACAACCTAGCTGGGAGCACAACATAAATTTTATTGCTGACTGCAGCACTCAAATACATGCGTCCATTTTATTGTTCATCTGGAGATTCTCTAATTCCCAAAGTGTCCACTAGGTTGCACAGTTTTCAAACAATACACAACAGAACTGGGAATATTACACCAGCTACAGTATGTTATATGGTCTGGAGACAGTGGCATTGATTAAAAAGACAGGAAACAGAAATGGAAGTGGACAAAATGAACATGTTGAGGTTCTCATTAGGAGTGACAAGGATGGATAAGATTAGGAATGAGATAATCAGAGATACAGCACAGGTTGAACAACTGGGAGATAAAGTTAGAGAGGCCAGACCGAGATGGTTTGCACATGTCCAGAGGAGGGAAAGTAGGGATATTGGTATAAGGATGTTAGAAATCCAGCTGCCAGGAAAAATACAAAGACAAAGGCCAAAGAGGAGATATATGGACACAGAGAGGACATGGAGTTAGTTGGAGTGAGGACAGAGGATGCAGAAGACAGTGTGAGATGGAGAAGGGTGACTCGCTGTGGTGACCCCTGAAGAGGGAAAAGCTGAAAGAAGAAGAAGATCAATTCTGTTAATTTAACGTCATCTGGCAGCTCAATCCTGGTCCTGATCCTGACCTTACCTTGTCTCTGATCCCCATCTTGATTCTGATCATGTGCTTTTTTCACTGAATTATGATTTTAAATTGTTAATAAAA
Source organism: Nematolebias whitei (assembly GCF_014905685.2). Lineage (NCBI taxonomy): Eukaryota > Metazoa > Chordata > Actinopteri > Cyprinodontiformes > Rivulidae > Nematolebias > Nematolebias whitei. The sequence continues at coordinate 15,178,960 of NC_056499.1, read as the reverse complement.
TCTAATGAAACATTTAGTGATGAGATAACTGGTCATTTTAATTAATGAATAATTACTTGTTCCAGATCACAGTTTAAAATATATTATTTTTAATCTTATCATGTCAGATGATGACTAAGTTTATTTATGGTGTAACAAAGCATTTTTTAAAATGCAGAAGTAAAAATAAAAAGATTTTTCTGTTTAAAGAAAATTATGATTCTTGAAATGAATCATCTGCAAACAGTGTCACTTTTAAGGGAAGGTTAGTCATTTTAAACTAAATTAAAGACTTAAAGTGTATTAATGTTGAATTGTAAATAATGATTGTACTGTATAAACTCTTTAAATTGTTGATTTTGTTTGATGGTTGTGTTTTTGTGGTTGAAGGTGATGAGATTCTGGAAGTTAACGGAGATTCCCTTTATGGTCTGACTCACTATGAAGCTCTGCACCGATTCAAAGTAAGGTTTTATTTTTAAGGTCAGACACTTTATTTTGTGTTTTAATTTGACAAGCAAGGTTGTATTTAGTTTGTTTCATGCTGAGCAGTAGTTTCAACCCTGCTGCTCTTGGGTCAAAAGGTCAGCAAGAGGGTAAAGAACTGAACTGTGTTTTTGCAGCAAATCAAAAAAGGTCTGGTGACTCTGGTGGTAAAAACCAGTCTGCATGGTGGGGCCTTACGTGGACGGAAGCAAGTTTTTCAGCTCAGCAGGTCTCGCTCCCTCAGCTCCACTACAGGCTTGGCATGGCTGGGTTCTGACGCAACATGGCTGGGTTCTGACCTCAGCTCTCTGAAGGACAGCAGTAACACACTAAGCCCCACAGACCAACCTGTTAAACCCAGAGACCGGATCATGAAAGAAATCATCCTGCACAAAGGTCAGCATCAGGAGGCGGAACACCCAGAACCAGAATCTGACCAAATGTCAATTATAAAATATGTTAACTTCAGAAGTAAATATATATAAATAATGAAACAGATTAATTTATTTCAGCCTTTCCATAAATGCCAACAAATCCATGAAGGTCACTGAAGTAAACAGATAAACCACAACAACGTTAAAAAGACGTCTTGCAGGGTTGAGTTTATCTGAAAACCTGTAATCATAAAAAAATAAAAAATAAACAGACTGAACAAACTAAGAGTGGCCTTTTATTGTGGTCAGCCTAATACTCACCTGTGCAATAAGTGTTCTGTCTAATCAGCATCTCGATCCGCCACACCTGTGAAGTGGATGGATTATACAGACAAAGGAGAAGTGTTCACTAACACAGATTTACACATCTGTGAACAATATTAGAGAGAAAAAGACTTTTGTGTACTTAGAAAAATTCTTAGATCTTTGAGTTCAACTCGTGAAAAATGGGAGCTAAATTAAAGTGTTGCATTTATAGTTTTGTTCAGTGTAAACAAACTGAACAAACTAAATAAATTAAACAACATTTACAAACGAACAAATTCAACAAACTGAACAAATCCAAAAACTTAACAAATGCAAAAACTCAACAAATTCAACACACTGAACAAACCAAACAAACTAAACAAAATGAAAAAATTAACAAACTGAACATCCATCCATCCATCCATTATCTTCTGCTGGTTCCAAAGTCTGGTCACGAGGGCAGCAGCTTGAGCAGGGAGGCCCAGACATCTCTCTCTACAGCCTCCTCTTCCAGCACTTCTGGGAGGATTCCAAGGCATTCCCATGCCTACCGAGAGACATGCCCCTTTTCCATTAGTACCGGTACGGGCCGAATGGACCCGACTTGGCCCGGTTCTGAGGCGGTACTAAGAACCTGTTACTATTTTGAGGACCCTTGGCTCTGTGGTTCTAACCTGAATGAAGAGGTACTAAAACGTGACGTCAGAACACTGTCGGTCACTGATTGGTCGGGGGCGGAGTTGGGGGCGGAGTCACTGGATCCTTCAGAAACTTTTTAAAACAATGATCCACCATTGGCAATTTCTCGGACTGGAGCAGCGGCTGGACCTATTTTAAAGATTTTTAAAACAATAATGACAACATCTTGGTCTAATGCTGACGTGCTGGCGTTTTTTGTGCTTGGTGGCCGACGACATATTTCAAAGCAAGCTGGATGAAGCTCTGCTAGTCTACCCCGGTCCTCCCCCCGGAGCTTCGGAGCGCCAGGCCGGGCAGGGCGTCATCTCCCTGGCTCCAAGTTCCGCTGGTCACTGCGGAAGATCCTTTGTTGTGCCAACTCGGGGGTCGGGTTCCGGATCCCATCCTTGTGTGCTCAGAGCTCCGCTGGTAACTGCGAAGCTGGAGCTGGTGACTTGCAGAAGGCCATTGCCAGACCCTGGCCTCGCGTAATCATGAAGGCCGAATCCCGATCCCACCCAGCAGTCAATGACCCCACCTCAGCTGGGATACAGTTAAAACTCTCACGGAAGTGCGAGTTGACGATCTTTCTGACAGGTTCTTCTGCCAGGCATTCCTCGCAAACCCTCACTACACGTTTGGGTCTGTTGAGTCTGTCCAGCATCTTACCCCGCCATTAAATCCAACTCACTACCTGGTGGTGATCAGTTGACAGCTCAGCTCCTGTCTTCACCCGAGTGTCCAAAACAAATGGCTGCAAATCAGATGACACAACTACAAAAGTCAATCATCGATCTACGACCTAGAGCATCCTGGTGCCAAGTGCACTTATGGACACCCTTATGTTCGAACATGGTGTTCGTGATGGACAAACTATGACTAGCACAGAAGTCCAACAAAAGTACACCGATTGAGTTCAGATCAGGGAGGCCGTTCCTCCAAATCACACCCCTCCAGGTCACACTGTCATGACCATGTGTGCTTTGAAATACCCCAGCAGAATAAAGGAGTCCCCAGCTGGTGCACATTCCAACAACCCCGCCAAGGATTCCAAGAAGGCCGGATACTCTGAGCTGCCATTTGGCACATAGGCACAAACAACAGTCAGAGCCTGTCCCCTGACAAGGCACAGGGAAGCCACCCTCTCATCTACCTGGGAAAACTCCAACACACAGGCACCAAGGTGGGGGGCCAAAAGTAGACCCACACCAGCTCGCCACCTCTCACCATGGGCAACTCCAGATTGGAATAAAGTCCAGCCTCTCTCAAGGAGATTGGCTCTGGAGTCCATGCTGTGAATCGAGGTGAGCCCAACTATATCTAGTTGGTATCTCTCAACCTTGCACAGAAGCTCAGGCTCCTTCCCCACCAGAGAGGTCACATTCCATGTCCCAAGAACCAGCTTTGGTAAGCTAGGGTCAGAGCGCTAAGGTCCCCGACAGACAGCATAGCTCCTAGGATCTTTCAGGCACACATACTTCTCCACCATAATAAGGTGGTGATTCAGAGAAGAATCAGTGGAGGAGACAAACTGAACAAATTTCACAAATAGAACAAATTAATCAGATGAGAATTAGCACCTCCAAATCTGAGGCCATGGTCTTCATTAGGAAAAGTGTTGATTGCTCTCTTCAGGTTCAGGTTCTGCCTCAAGTAGAGGTGTTCAAGTATCTTGGGGTTTTGTTCACGAGTGAGGGAAAAATGGAGCATGTGATTGACATACGGATTGGTGCAGCAACTGCTTTATTGCAGACTCTGTGCTGGTCCGTAGTGGTGAAGAGGGAGCTGAGCTGTAAGGAGAAGCTCTCTGTTATCAGTCAGGCTACGTTCCCACCCTCACCTATGGCCTGGGAATAATTTGGGGTCCTCCCAGAAGATCTGGAAGAGGTGGCTGTGGAAAGAGATGTCTGGGCCTCCCTGGTCAAGCTGCTGCCCCTGCAACCTGACTTCAGAGCAAGTGGAAGATGATGGATGGATGGATGAACAAATTAAACTGAACAAACTGAACAATGTAACAGATGAAACAATGTAAACAAACTGAATAAACAAAACAAATGAAACAAACTGAAAAAAATTAACAATTCAAGTAAGATTATTTCTATATCACCATGTCCCAACAGAAGTCGTCTCAGTGCACTGTATAAAAACATTCACATACATTCCATCCATCCATCCATCCATTTTCTTTACCCGCTTCATCCATTTTGGGTCACGGGGGTCGCCGGTGCCCATGTCCAGCAATCACTGTGTGAGGGGCGGGGTACACCCTGGACGGGTCGCAAGTCCATCACAGGGCCACATAGAGACAAACAACCATTCACTCTCTCACTCACACCTAGGGACAATTTAGAGTTACCAATCAGCCTAACATGCATGTTTTTGGTCTGTGGGACCAAGGACCTGCTCGCTGAGAGGCAGCAGCTCTACCAGTTGCACCACCGTGCTGCCCTTTCACATACATTATAAAAGCTTATTAGTAAAAATTATCTATCTAAGGAAGCCAGCAGATTGCGTTGAATCATCACTTTGTTACAGTCTCCCATCCTGAGCAAGCACAAAGGCAACAGTGGAAAGGAAAAACTCCCTTTTAACAGGAAGAAACCTCCAGCAGAACCAGACTCAGGATGAGCAGCCATCTGCTTTGACTGGCTGGGGCTTGAGAGGACAGGACAAACAATGTCTTTAAAACAATTTATGTTTTTAAGACATGCTTGTAATCTAACTGGAATCACTGGGTTTCATGAACAAATACACCTGAGTATCGTCAGCATAACAATGAAAATTTTTCTCATGCTGTTTAATAACTTTACCTAATGGAAGCACAGATAAGATAAGATAAGATAAGATAAGATAAGATAAGATAAGATAAGATAAGATAAGATAAGATAAGATAAGATAAGATAAGATAAGATAAGATAAGATAAGATTGAACTTTATTGATCCCGCAGGAAATTGTTGTGCCATAGTATAAAGGAACATACACAAGGAATCACACAAGATATAAAAATAACATAATATAAAAAAAAATAACAGAGGTACAAAAATACCAACAATTATAGTCCAAGTATAAATATAGTATAAAGTAAAGAGTATTGGTCTAAGCACTGAACCTTGAAGATTGAAGAAAAAATGTATGTAGAAGTATGAAGAAGATTCATTATGACAACAAACAGAACAAACTAGTTAAACGTTTTAGTTCTGAATGTTTTTGATCTTTAGAGTTTGTCTGAAAGAAGTATTTCCTTCCAACTTTTTAAAGCTTTAACTTCTTGTCAGGAGGTTTATTCTGTTCCATCATACCATGCCGAGAAACTCAGGAAACGGAAAACACTTCTGAAGAGTAGATCTTCTGAATATAGTGGCAGCAATGGTGTGTGTGAAAAAGATTTCCCTGCAGCGTTCAGTTGTTCTATCGGAAGCTACAGCTATCAAACTCTGAAATGCAAACCTAGATGTGGACATTTGAGGGTTTGGAAGGGATTTCTTAAATATGACCAGACTTTAGGACCAGAAGTCTTTAGGTTCTGGTTTATTTTGCAACAATACCTGGCGCCAACCAATGACCATCATAAAGATATGAGGCAGTTCAGCCATTTTAAAACAAAAAGAATGATTGATTTATGACCAACTGACCTTTATGTTGTAACCGGTGTGCAACTTCCTAGAGGCAGGAGTCGGGTTGGGAATCGGACTGTGCTGTGTTCCCTCTGATGAAGGATGTTCAGGGATCTTTATTCACACCATCTCTCCTGGATCCATCGCTCACATTGATGGCAGACTGAGGTAACGAATGAAACAGACTTGCCAGAACAACTTGTTTGAGTTCAGGCTGTGACCTTCTGATATCTTCAGATGTGGGGATGAAATCAAGGAGATCAACAAGACTTTGGTTTACAGCATGGGCCTGAATGATGTCTACTCCATCCTGAGCCAGTCCAAACCAGGTCCAGTCTACATCATCATCAGCCGCCACCCTGACCTCAAAGTATGCAGATGTTTAATTTCATTTATCTAGTTGTAACATAAATATTTATTGTCACCGGCTGCTGAAGGTGAAGGCAGATCATAACATTCCTTTAGTCCATCAAAAATGTTGGCACACACATCGAACGCTCATCAGAACCAGCTCTGCTTCCTGTTTTCTAAGGACTATTTGTTTGGACTATAGACTGCAAGAAGGTTTCAGAACAGTCCATGTGAAGAGCTAAAACTGATCCTGATGTGGTTCTTGGCCTCACGAAGAATGCTAACGTCCTGAAAGTTTACCTTAGAAACTTAAACATTGTTAATATAAACTTTGACTCTGAACTTTTAATGTAAAATATAGTTTTGAGGAAATTTTTAGATTTAAGTTTTTTTTTTTCCTGATAAAAACAGCATCAGTGTTTTTTAATTATGATGGTAAATATTTCCATACTCTTTCACAGGTGTCAGCAAAGCAGCTGAATGATGCCATCATCGAGGCGGTGGAAAACAGCAAACTGGAAAAAAACAAGAGTCAGTGGAAAACTGATGGTAAACTTTGATCATTATTATTGGCCACGGTAACATGGGTCATGATGTTGTGTTATTTGAGGGGGGATGGAGGATATAAGAGCCAATAATCCTCCTGAGGTGATGATCCCTGACTGAAATCTTAGAAAAAACTGCAGTTCCCTCCAGCTGACCCAACAAGTTTATACCAACATGTCAGCCATGGAGGCTTTTTAAAGCCAAGCATATTTCCTGAACTGATTCTCTTAATAAAAAAAAAAGCCAACACTCTACAAATACACCAGTGGAAGATCAAACAGATCATCTCCTCCCATTACAAGGTCTTCAACCAATCCCAACAATTATCACAGAGCAAACAGCATACAGATAACAAAACCCATCTAAGACCAGTGAGATAAAATGTTCAAATATCAGATGAGCTGAGATGGTCCAGACATCAGAATGTGATGTTTGGACCTTGATGTAAAACCCTAGATTTCAAAAGGATGGAGTGACTTCATGAATCAATAATTGACTAGAGGTTTAGAAGAAATGAATGTGAACACAAACCATGACTCAAGTGTTTTACGTGCATCCTTCTTCTTGTGTTGAGTTTAAAGAGAATACATGCCTCATGGTATTTCATAACAATTTATTAAAGTCTCCACGATTCAAATTTTAGCAGATCGTTTTCTTATCTTTTCAAAGGAATGTGTAAAGAGGATACCTGCTCTCACAGAAGACAGGGATGTGAACACTGTCTGGAAAGGACCTTTAGTCAGACATGTCCTTTAGTTCCACCAACACAGAAGATGGTGACTCGTTCATTGAGCGACAGCATCCACCAGAACTATGGGTTTACAAACCAGGACCTGAAAAACACACAACAAAAATCACTGACCAGAGGTCACAGAGCAGACACAACCCAGGTAACCACACCCATCTGACACCTGTCTCACATCTGACCCGTCTCACATCTGACACCTGTCTGACATCTGACCCCTGTCTAACATCTGACACCTGTCTGACATCTGACCCCTGTCTAACATTTGACACCTGTCTAACATCTGACACCTGTCTGACATCTGACACCTGTCTGACATCTGACACTTGTCTGACATCTGATTGGCATCTGACACCTGTCTCACATCTGACCCGTCTCACATCTGACACCTGTCTGACATCTGACCCCTGTCTAACATCT
>NC_056499.1:15167466-15171450 GCF_014905685.2 Nematolebias whitei | reverse complement strand
GTCTCACATCTGACACCTGTCTGACATCTGACCCCTGTCTAACATCTGACCCCTGTCTAACATCTGACCCCTGTCTAACATCTGACACCTGTCTGACATCTGACCCCTGTCTAACATCTGACACCTGTCTGACATCTAACACCTGTTAGGACCCGAGTTAAGTTTTAAACAGCTGCTTGATTCAACATTTCTTTTAAAAAGTCTTCTGTGTCATTTAATGTTTGTATACGTTTTACATTTTTACATAATGTAAACTTCTTTTCTTTTTCCTATTTTGCAGTCTGTGACAAACACGTGGTCCGAGAACCAAAGATTAGTCCTTCATAACCAAAGGCCAGTCCTGGGGAACCGAGGATTGGCCCTTGAGAACCAGAGGCCAGTTCCTGTTTATCTTGATGAAGATTACAACATTCCATACAATTCTGCTGTTGCCAGATCTGTTCAGAAGGTCTTCAGTCAGGTTCACAGAGGAACCCAGGTATGTATCTGTCCATCCATCCATCCGCCATCCATCAATCATCCATCCATCCATCATCCATCCATCCATCTGTCATACTAATGTTGGCAGTGTCGTGGGACCTAAAGTGATGGTTTGATTTTTTTTCTTTTTAAAGACCAATTTTCTATCTATTCTATAATGTTGAGAATGTGTAAAATAGTTTCTACATTCACATTCTACATTGTTTGTGTCTCTGTGGTGGACTTTTGTCCTGTCCAGGGTGTCCTCCGCCTCTCACATAATGACTGCTGGACATGGGCACCAGTGATCCCCACAACTCAGACAAGAAGAAGCGGGTAAAGATGATGGATGGATGAATGGATTCTATACACCTGTTAGTATTTGCTCATGGTACACTGACCAACATAGTTGACAAACAGTGACACTTTGTTTTCAGCCTCATACAGGACAGAACAATGAAAAAATAAGCCATGGCTGGGCTATTGTTTCTAATCTATATTTAAATCCAATTATAGTCTGTTCAATCCAAAAATACTACTATACAGAAAGAAAAAAAACATTCCCCAAACCCAAACTGAGCGGTGTGGTATCTGCAGGAATGTTCAGACCTCTAGATTGGAGAAACTAAAACAACCTCTCCACAGATGCATGGCTCATTACCTGAGAGCAGCTCTTCAGGATCAGACTCAAAGGTCCACCTGCATCTTAAGGATAAGGGACACTCTGCTGCGGATCAGGATCCAGATGTTGGACAGAGAGTACAGATGGTTTGAGAAGGGGGTAAAGGAAGACATTTACATTAAATGAGAAGAAACAATTTAATCAGAGGAGATCTCAGATTTCAACTTTCAAAAACTTACAATGCAGCATTAAGCCAGCTCTAGTTGCAGGTGACCCAAACATCTCCCTGAACCAGGCAGACAAAGAGCCTAATGAGCCTGTGCGGGTGAGTAGTTCTAGTCTAACCTGCAGCTGAATCTAATATTACAACCAAGCATATCATGCAATTCTAGAAAGCTGTGACCTCCACACACTCCACACATTTTAGAATTGATAAAGCCTCCCAGATGGGAAGTAAGAAGTATTTGACGCGAAACAATCACTTTCTATTGACGAGTATTATACTCACCATACAAGTTATGTCATTGCTGTTTATTTTTTACACTTGTAAAAAAATTGTGTATGTGCATATTTGTGTAGCCCCCCCTGCAGAGTGCATATTGGTTCTTTTTAGTACTGCTGGACTCAGGATGTTACTAAAGATGGCATTGCACATGTGTTGATTTTATCGGACTTTGTTCTTGTCAATCCACTAGCTCCTCAGGACCTGCCTTGCTCTCTGTAGGTACTCGTTAGTGGTTGACTTTCTTACAGCCTCATAATGGTTGCCATTTGCCTGGGGGATTCCAAGGACAGGTAGATGTCCTGGACATCTGCAATGTTACTATCTTCAGCTAGTCCAACCCCTTCAGTTATGATTACCTTGCCTCTCTTGCATACCATTGACTTTTATCCAGTCTGAATGACATTCCAATGTTCTTGCTGTAAATCCTGGTGAGTTGGATTGTCTCACTTTGGAACCGGTGGTATCCATAGTCACTTTTTGCAATGATCTGGCTAAGGGGGTTCAGGCCTATACAGAACAGAAGTGGGGACAGTGCATCAGCTTGGTATATGCCACTTTAGATGCTGACTTGTGCAGTTGGCTTTGAATAGGCCTCTAGAGTTGTCTTCCACATTTCCACTGAGTTCTTGATGAAGGCTGTTCTGGCCCTTTTGCATTGCAAGGCCTGGTCTAGCCTGGTTCAGCAAGTTTTTTTTATGAAGGCTCATAGTGTTTTGTTGTTGTTGTATAGTTTCAAGCATACCAGTATCCGTGCGTGGCATTGAATCATCAGGGTTTCCTGTAGTCAGTCCTGGTCTTACAATCTCCAGCTATGATTCTGTCGACCAGTAGCTGGTGTTTGGCTCCTCTGGTGTTGGTGCCAATTCCCTTCTATGCCTCGCTCAGGTCTAGATCCATGTGTCTATTCATCTAGGCTCTATGATACCTGATAAGAGCTTCCATGATGTACAGAGGCAGGTGACTGACCGTTATCTGGATGGAATTGCCCCTTTCTGGGCATCTTTCATGATCAGGACTGTCTGGCCTTGGGTCAACCATTCTGGGTGAGACCCTTCCATTAGCAGCTGGTTCATCTGTGCTGCTAGGCGTTCATGGAGAGCAGTCAGTCTAGGTGTAGATCATGTAAGGCCCAGGTGCAGTCCAGCTCTTCATTCCTAAGACTCTGTCTTGGATGTCTGTTACTGTGATGAGTACTGATTCTTGTTCTGGCAGATGTTCAGATCTTAGATTATCTAACAGCAAAGATAAAGTAATCAGTTGATTTATAGAATAAATGCAGATCTTTTTTTTCAAATTGGAAGTGTAAAATAGTGATTTTGTGTATCTGTTGTTTATATCCAACATGTCTGATGCTTTTTATCAGTACTGATGGCTTTTAACACTCATAACAAACGGCAGCTCTACAAAAAGGCAGGTAAAAACTATTGCTATATTATGTTGGGCCTTCTGTTATAAGACCAGTTGTTTGATCTATTTAGTTTATCAAATAGCAGTTATTGGTTGGTGCCCAAATAAGGAAGGTTATAGGAGACAGAAGAAGCTGTCAGTTCTATTTGCAGCATTGTGTTGTCACTTCCTCTGACAAACATCAGAGAAGACAGCAGAGCAACAGAACTCTGTCTCTAAATGTATTGATCCTGTTTGCACTACAATGAAAATACCTCTCCTCGTTTTCCTCCACCTTCAGAACTTCAGCAGCATAAACAGGCCCCTGAAATAGCTCTGCACGTTATTCTTAACCAATGTATGTGAAGATAGAAAACGTTCGCTGCTTGACTCTAAAGCATGATTTTAGCTTTAGGTTTATTAGTTGAAATAGTAGTAGTTGTAGTAATATTAGTTGTAGTAGTAGTAGCAATAGTATTAGTAGTAGTAGTAGTAGTAGTAGTAGTAGTAGTAGTACCAGTAGTAATATTCATAGTAGTAGTTGCAATATTTATAGTATTAGTAGTAGAAATTGTAGTAGTAGTAATAATAGTTGTAGTAGCTGTATTACTTGTACTAGTACTATTAGCATTAGTTCTAGTAGTAGTAGTAGCAATAGTAGTAGTAGTAGTAGTTGTAGTAGCAGTAGCAGTAGTACCAGTAGTAATATTCATAGTAGTAGTAGTTGTAATATTTATAGTATTAGTCGTAGAAATTGTAGTAGTAGCAATAATAGTTGTAGTAGCTGTATTACTTGTACTATTAACATTCGTTGTAGTAGTAGCAATAGTAGTAGTAGATGTAGTAGTAGTAGTAGTAATAGTAGTAGCAGTAGAAGTAATAGTCATTGTAGTAGTACTGTAGTAGTTTTAATATTTATAGTAGTAGTTGTAGAAATTGTAGTAGTAGCAATAATAGCTGTAGCTGTAATAGTTGTTGTAGTAGTATTAGCATTGTTTGTAGTAGTAATAGT
>NC_056499.1:15158715-15167456 GCF_014905685.2 Nematolebias whitei | reverse complement strand
GTAATAGTTGTTGTAGTAGTATTAGCATTGTTTGTAGTAGTAATAGTTTTAATAATGGTTGTTGCTGTTGTAGTAATAGTTGTTGTAGTAGTATTAGCATTGTTTGTAGTAGTAATAGTTGTAATAATGGTTGTTGCTGTTGTAGTAATAGTTGTTGTTTTTTTTTTCTCTGTGTCCTCCGGTGAAACCAGACGTGTCTCCCCCAACATTTAAACACTGAGGCTGATGAATATTTTAAGAATTGTTACAATTGATTCTTTTTTTTCTTTTTTTTTACATTTTTATTTATACAGTAGTCACATTTAAGTGCTGGGTTTCTTTTAGCTCATTGGTTTAGGTCAGTATTTAGGAAATAGTTTTGCAGATGAAGTTTTAAACAAGAGGGGTGTGTATTCTGTTGCACTTGTCTGTGGTTTCTGAAAAAAAAAAAAAAAAAAAAGCCACTTCCTGTTTGTGCGGCAGGAAGAAGAACTTATAAGAAAAGAGTTAAAGCGAAGCAAAGGAGAATTAGACTCTGCATCGAATACCAAGAACCAACTCCAAACAGGTAGGAGACAGGTAACATGTCAGCATCAGTATCTAGCTCTACAATCAGCTCTTCAGACAATCTGATAGCAAATTATTGTTAAAAGTTACTGATGTTTCAATGAAGATGGCCTCAACTTCCTGTTTAAGCAGGGCTTTCCTGTCGTTGTTGTCTGTAACCTGTTTATTTTCAGCAGTAGAAACTTGTTTACTTTTGAAGTCAATTTATATTTTAAAACATAAATGTGTGTCATGAAATTGTTTCAGAAATATTATTCTGTGTATAGGTGAAACTACTGCTGCACTCTGCTCCAAGCTGAAGAAAGGTGGTCTGAGGAGACAGGCTCGTATCAATCCACACTCTGAAGATCAGCTTCAAGACCCTTGGGTTCCTCTTTCAAACTGCTTGTCTGAAGACCTTCCTGAGATCTTTCATCATCAGGAAAGTACAAACAGCAGCATCCCTGCCACCATGACAGATGAGGAGAACGTCACAGAACAAGCATCGACTATGGCTCAGAAACCTTCAGGATTAAAGACGGCACCCCCTGTGGCACCCAAACCTGCTTGGTTTCCACAGAGTCTCAGGAAAATCTGGAATGATCAAGAACAGAGAAAGCATGCTTATTCATCAGAAGAGAAGTCTCCTGCAGGTATCAGCAGAAGCTTTGGGGATAAATCTACCTCTTTTGAGAGGAACATGTCAATCAAGCAAAAGATTCACTCTTTTGAGACCTTTTCTAGTCCAGGGCCACAAGTCAAAAGGAGTAGTGTCAGGAGGCCTACTGCCCCCTCCACCTCTGTATCTTTGCTGGAGGAGAAGTCTGCAAGCGTTTGCAGTTTCTCTCTTGGTTCACATGACAAGAGTCAACATAAATTCCCCAAACAGACACAGTCAGACCAATTTTCATGTGATGGAAAAATAAACAATGGAGCGGACTCTGCTGAACTCTCTGGAATCATCCCAGCCACATTTGAAGATTGTCATCAAACGGATGCCAAGACTTGCGAAAATCAACCTCCTTCCAGTGAGTCCTCTAGTGAGTCAGAATTGTCACTCTGCAATATCATCAACTCCGATCCCAGCATGGTGAAAAATGATGCTCATCTAACTCCAGACCAAAATGATGCTAAAGTCCAAACATCTGACCAGGAATCTGAGCGAGAAATGGTGGATATCAGCAACTCCACAGAGTCCAGTCTTCTTTCAGCAACACCTGCAAGATCCAGTGAAAATCCTGCAGAGATCAGTTCAGATGGAAACACAGAAGAAACTCCTGGAGAGATGCTGAAGTCATCTCAGAGTTCTACTCCTCCCACAGAAGAGCCATCCCCGAAGACTGAAGAAGAAGAACAATTTGGGAAAATCATTGCCTTCAGTAACCAGGTATCCACAGTGGCACCCTCAGATCATGAGACAAATGAAACAAGTATTGAATATTTCCAAACTTTATAGCTTAGAACAAGCATTATGCAAAATATCTTAGCTCTTTCTGTACATTGCACAACCATTTTATTTGAACATTACATGAACTTTATTCATTGTTCTCATTTAAACTAACATTTATTTCATCATGCTGAAAAGAAACAGGAGTGGTCAAACGAGAGGGCAGTTCTAATTTTTCCACTTTAATAAAAATCTGTAATAATATTCCAGTGAACATTCTAGAAGATAAATAGATGTCTGTTTTGGATGTTTGCCACTGTGATGAGTACTGATACTTATTCTGGGAAATTACTGTATTCAGATCTTAGATCTTGTAGCCAGGGGACATTATCCTTGTGTGATGCCTCTTTCTCCAACATGCCACTCCAGTATTGCTCAGACTCTGCTCTGGGTGGCCCTGCCATTAAGAGATAAACTCTGGATGGTGTGGTGGAGAACACCCTGTTTATTCTCCTGCCTTCTGCTACTTGAGTGTACTGTACCTCTTTTGGCGAGTAGCCAGAGCTGTGAGGCGTTGTTTGTCAGTCTCTAGAGCCTCAGGTATTGACAAATGTACTGTATAGTCAAAGTAGGTTTTTCTTCATTAAACCTTTCTTCTGCACACAGACAGCTGGGTGATTTATCTTAGCTTCAGATCTGCTCCTAAATGGGTGACAATGCTCCATACTAGTTGAAGTCTTGATCTTATAGCCAAGCATTTCAAGGACCATTGCTCCTACGGTGTATATCAGCTTGTTAGTCACTGTGATGGTGCTAGTAGGAATAATGAGCAGCACTGAATACAAATCTTCTAGCATCCTTTCAGAGGGTACTTTACAACAGTCTTGGCAAGAGAATTCAGTTCCTTAGGGCTATTCAGTGGGGCTTTGTATCCATACTTGGATGGTAGGGTGGTTGATATATGCTCCAGGCTCCCCATTGTTGCAGCATCTTTGTTGTACCTCATCAAACTATAGATATGGTAGCAGATTCCTCTTGTGAATGTTGGAACACTGAGTTCAAAGTGGTATATGCACACTTGTTCCTATATATTGTAGCTACATGCTTGTGTAAAGTATTTTTGCTAATACTGCCTTTAACATGTTCTTCCAGGTTTCACAAGCATTAATGCGCTCACTTCCAGTTTCCTATCATAACTCCTGCCTCCAAACTTTGACAGACCTCTCGGCTGAGGATGTAAGTAGCACTCAGGACTCCAATCTGGGCCAGGATCAAAATAAAAAAGGATTCTCTGTCAGGTGAGAGGTCCACCGAGAAATTAAAGTATTAAAAACGCACTAACTATTAGTATTATGAGCAATACTTGAAATATCCTGATACTTCATACTTCAATACTTGAAATATTTTTATATGATTTCTGAGGATTTCATAAAGTTTGCTTTGGACTTGAGCACTCACTTTTGTTGAGTTTGAAACCACCTGTAACAGCGGCTAACAGGCCACAGTGTGTATCAGCGGCTGATATGTATTTTCAACATGGCTAATGGCTCTCTGTCTGTTACAACAGCTAACAGCTGTGATTTTATCCACAGTTTGGCCACACTGAGGGAATGCACCATTGAGCAGGAGAGGAGTGATAGTGATGCAACTCTGATCTCTGCTCACTCTGTCATCTCAGTCATTCCTTCAGAAGAAATACAGATGATGATACAGGAAGTTAAAGACTTGGATGAAGTAACAGTGAAGGTAAACAAAGACGTCTTGAAGTATAACTCATTCACATTTACTTCACAAATTTCTCCTCTTCGTCCTGTTGATGCTGATGTTTGTTTAGTAGCTCGGATTTTGGATGTTGAAGGTCAAGTTTGTCCTGTTGGATTCCAGCCGGGGTGGAAGTAACAAATTACAAATACTCATGTTACTGTAATTAAAGTAGTTTTTTGGGTACTTGTACTTTTATGAGTATTTCTTTTAAGTGTGTAATTTTACTCTTACTCAAGTACAATTTAGACCATGTAATCTACTTTGCTACTTTTAAAATCAGAAGATTTTATTGAGTACGACCGCAATTTGAATTAATATTCAAACCATTCATCTGCATCTTTGCAGCCAATAAGGCTGTCAGATCACCAGTTACCTATGACGTAGGCAAAGGACAACTCCGTAGAGTAGTAGTAGTCATTTATGGGACGAAAATATGGAGAAAAAGCCAAAATGGAGACAGAAGACAACACTGTCAAAAGAGAAAATGATGAGGTAAAGGCTGAGGACGAGTGTCTGTGGCCGTACCTGGAGGAATGTTTCATGTACAGAGGGCGAAAAGGAGAAACGTCCAGATGCAAACTTTGTTTGATCTCTATGGTGATAGCAGCTTACAAGACTTCAGCATCTAATCTCGAAAACATATTGTGGTATACGAGGTTTTACACCTACCTGTATGATGTTACTTTTTTATTGTTTGTATGTGTGGGTTATTAGTTTGGCTAAGTACGCAAAGATCTTAGATACTGTCACTGCCATCGGTTTGCCTGGTACTAAAAGAAGACAGAGTATCTGAGCGCCTGAGAAATGTGCTTTGAATGTAGCTTTTATATACAGTACATCGAAATGAAAGCTATTGACAACACAATAAAACATCAATTGGTTAAATAGTAATTAATACTCTGAGTAGTTTTTGAGAAGAGTACTTTGTACTTTTACTTTAGTATTTTATAACATCAGTATGTTACTTGTAATTGAGTACAATTTAAGCAGTGCAACAGTACTTGTACTTGAGTACAAATTTTCAGTACTCTTCCCACCTCTGGATTCCAGAGAGTATCATATTTATTTAACTGAATACCATTTACTGTAATCCATTTCCAGAGATGGCAGGCATTATATTAAACCAGGAGAATACTGACATAGTGTTGTACTATGTATACTACTATATAAGGCTCAGATCTGTATTGGAGGCAGAGGCTTCACATTTATATCAGTGACCATTTAAGAGAAGTTTTGTTGGACAGAAGCTGAAAGTCTAGAAGACATTCTGAGCACTCTTTACAGATTTCCAAGATTAAGTAAAATGTCATTCTTACTCAGGTGTGATTTTGGAACCTCACTGCTTACACAGTGATGATTAAAAGTGTCCAACAACAAATTCTGTTGGTGCAGATTCTCAGCCATCCACGACTTTGTCACCCTGTTTTTAAAGGGAACTAGACTTCTCTTCTTTTTCAAGGAGCTTTTTCAATTCAAAGTGAAAATTGACAAGAGTCAAACATCATTGTCCAAGCTGTCAGTGTACAAACATTAGTGGTTTCTCTGTGAAGCAAGGGAGAAAAATTCTATGGAAGTTTCCACAAACAAAACAAAGCCTTGTTTGTCAGATTTTGGGGGAAAGCAGACTTTACCTGGATTGTTTCAGAGTACCAATAAATGTTACATTTGAACATTAAAGTATAGAAAAGTAAAGAAAAGATTTGCCTGTGAACTGAAAAAAAGGGATGTGGCAACTAATTCAGATGTTATAATTTGTATGCAATATGTACCCAGGCTCCGTCTATAAGCTTTAAATAGTTTTTTGGAGACCTGATTTATGCACTGTTATTTTGCAGATATGTATTATGTATTATGCTTCTTTCGTGTGTGTGTGTGTGTGTGTGTGAATAAACTGAATAAACTAAACTAAAAAATTTAAAAAAAATTTAAAAAAATAAATGAGGTGACAGCATCAAACCTGACTTCATCTGCTTCTCCCTGCAGCAGCTGGTGGATATCCATGTTGTGATTCTGCATAAAGAGGAGGGCGCTGGGTTGGGCTTCAGCATCGCCGGGGGGTCCGACCTGGAGAACAAAGCTCCAACAGTAAACACAACATCGTCCACATATTTTAGATTAGGATTTATTATCTTTTTCCATTTTACTAATCCCAGTTTCTATGGTTAGGGGCCAGGATAACTGACCCAGACCCCTAACAGACCCCCAACAGTGTCATGAGTTTCCCAGCAGCTCGATATAACACCTCTCTGGTCCTCCATCCAGGTGCACAGAGTGTTTCCCAGCAGACTGGCTGCTCAGGAGGGAACCATCCAGAAAGGAGACGAGGTTCTGTCGATCAACGGACAAAGTCTGCGTTATGTCACACATGCCGACGCCACCGCAGCTCTGCGTGAGGCTCGCAGTCAAAAACTGGCTGTGGTTGTTATTTGCAAGAAAGCTGTGGAGGACATCCAAGAGGAAGGAGTCCAGAGAGACCGAGAGGACAGTTCAGCAGGTAGTCCCTTCACAGCTGTTGTAAAACTCAGATTTCCTGTTCTGTTTTCCCATATGTTAAGAGTAACATCAGTTTCTTTTGCTGCAGCAGAGAAGCAGGAAGCCTCCATGAAAGTGAAGCTGGAGAAAGGTGCAGGGGGTGTCGGTTTTACTCTGGAAGGAGGAAAAGGATCAATCCTTGGAGACAGACCTTTGGTCATCAACAGGATCTTTAAAGGTACACTCAGACAGATAAGTCCTCTGGAAAGATTCTGTTCCTGTTAGGAAACTTTGAGTCAAATTGCAGATTCTTCTGGGTTCTTCAGGTGGAGCAGCAGAGCAGAGTGGCCTGCTGTGTGGAGATGAAATTCTGCAGGTCCAGGGACAGAGTCTGCAGGATATGACCCGCTTTGAGGCCTGGAACATGATCAAGACTTTACCTGAAGGGTCCATTTTCCTCGTCATCAGGAGGCAGCAGGGGCCAGAGGAGTGAGAGACCAAATAAACCAAAATCACAAGTTCAGTGGATCTTTTCTGCATTTTTACACCAATCACAAAATAAAAGTCTATCAGAAGTTTATAAAACTTAGACGAGAGCTCAGATTAACTGTTGTCTGATGTTTGTTTAGTTCCATCCATCTATTAACTTCCGCTTGTTCCGAAGTCGGGTTGCGGGGACAGCAGCTTGAGAAGGGAGGCTGAGACATCTCTTTCCACGGCCACCTCTTCCAACTCTTCTGGGACGATTCCAAAGCAAATCGAGAGACATAGTCTCTTTAGCGTGTCTGTGTCTCAGATGTATTTTGGGGACTTGGAGAAGGCATTCGACCGTGTTCCATGGGGTACGCTGAGGGGGGTCCTCTCTGTGACTGTGGGATTGGGGGTTCATTGCTATGGGCCATTCAGTCCTGATACAAGTGGTGCAAGAGTTTGGTATGCATTTCTGGCAGTAAGTCAGTCCCCTTTAGGGTTGGAGTTTGACTCGGCCAGGGCTGCTTGTTGTCACCGATTCTCTTCATAACTTTTATGGACAGAATTTCTCGGTGTAGCCAGGAGATGGACAGAGCATGGTTCGATGGCCTCAGGATTCCATCTCTGCACTTTGCAGACGATGTGGTGCTGTTGGCATCACTGTGCCGTGATCTTTAGTTCTCGATGGAGTGGTCTGCAGCCAAGTGTGAAGTGGCTGGGATGAGAATCGGCACCTCCAAATCTGAGGACATGGTCCTAAGTCAGAAAAGATTGGATTGCATTCTTCAGCCTAATGTGTAGGAGTTCAAGTAGTTTGGGTCTTGTTTGAGTGAGGGAAGACTGGAGTGTGAGACTGATAAATGGATTAGTGCAGCATCTGCAGAATTGCGGACTCTGTGCCAATCCGTTGTGGTGAAGTGGGAGAAATCTCTGTTTACATGTCGGTCTACGTTCCTACCCTCATCTATGGCCACGAACTCTGGGTAGTGACCGAAAGAATGAGATTGCAGATACAGGTGGTTGAAACGAATTTCTTTCACAGGGTAGCTGGAGTCTCTCTTAGAGATAGGGTGAGTTCAGTTATCTGTGAGAGCCTTGGAGTAGAACCGCTGGTCCTCCACAACGAGAGGAGCCAGTTGAGGTGGAGTGGGCATCTGTTAAGGATGGTTCGGGCACCTCCATAGGGCGGTGCTTCGGGCATGTCCGACTGGGAGGAGACCCCGGGGACGACCCAGGACAAGCTGGAGAGACTATGTCTTGGTTGACCTGGGAATGTCATGGGGTCCTCCCAGAAGAGCTGGAAGAGATGGCTGGAAAGAGATGTCTGGGCATCCCTGCTGCTCCCATGACCCAACTTCAGAACAAGTGGAAGGTAATGGAAGGATGGATGGATGATGGATGGATGGACAGATTCCCTTAAGGAGGAGTATGGATGTAAATAAATCAAAAGTACATAATTACCCAGTAACTCATATTTGTCATATTCATTTTAATCTTCATGCTCTGTCTAAATCTAAATAAAAAATTCAAACCTGTTTAGTTTTATTTCACCACTTATCAGATCTTCAGTTTAGGTCACAAGGAAATGAGATCTGACAGTTACAGGGTCATTATGAATCAGGAACATGTCACATGTTGTAATTACTAATCGGGCACCTGTTCATCTGTCTCAGTCCTCGATGATCTTCATATTAACAAGCAGAACAAATTCTTGCCTCTTCAATACAATCTCACAGACAACAGAACAACATATTCCTACATCTCAGGATCCGTTTTTTTCCAAGGAGCGGTCAGTGCCATCCACATATGAATAACAACTCAGAGTTATGGTGGCCATCTTACCCTTCACAACAACCTCCAGCTCCAAATATAGAGATAAACACCAAAAGTACAGTGATCCCTCACACACACACACATATATATATTTTTTTTCATTCAACCTTTATTTAGACAGATAAATCCCATTGAGCCTCAAGGACTCATTTACAAGAGACCTGATTTCAACAAAGAATGATGACATCAATGGACAACAGCAACAACAACAGACAGTTATAAAAAGGCATACAATTTTTTTCTTTTTTTTTACAAATAAGATGGCAAAAAAAGTAACAAAAACAGCTAG
>NC_056499.1:15156390-15158315 GCF_014905685.2 Nematolebias whitei | reverse complement strand
AGGTCACCAGGAAATGTCCTGACGTTCCCGATAGTCAGTCAGCCCGTGTGTTATTGTTATTTTAAATAAAATGTCTGTTCTTGTACTTTGTGAAATACACTTCTAAATAAATGCAACTTATACTCCGAAGTGACTTAAATGTGTTTTTCCTCTTCGTGATGCATTTTTTGACTGATGCGACCTATACTCCGAAGCAACGTATAGTGCGAAAAATACAGTAATCAGATTTAAAGACATTTATAAACTGAACGGGATGTTTTCTCTATAAAATATAAACTACGCATCTAAAGAGAAAACAATAAAAGTCTAATTACGGAGTTAATCCTGCTTAAAGGAGCAACACACATTTTTCTCTTCAGTCATACTGATTGAAAGTGCTTTACTTTTAAAAAGTCTCAATTAATTACAAAGTAAAAACATTTTTGGTCTTTATAAACTACATGAGGTGATTAAAATAAAAATTCTACCTAAAATCAACAGAGTTGAATTCAGAAACAGTTACAGGTGAAATCAGGTTCACCGGTCCTGAGGGAGCAGCTTTACTGAGCCACAACAGAAGTTTTTACATGTACAGTTCGTATTCTGTTCACTGGAGAACTCCTATGTAAGCAGCTCATTCAGTTTATGGTCAGACACACCACCTCCTTATTATTCCACAATATTTCAGCTGGTAAAATCCTGAACTCCTGCTGATTGATCCTTTCTAAACACAACAGACAAAAACACAAAACTGCTGTGTGCAGTAACCACATCAGGTCTGTAAGTGGCGATCTAACAAAAACACACTAGAAACAGGAATCCAGGTGCATAACGCTAACACACACTGGCTACAAGCTGTAAACACAGGAAGTAGGAGACGAAGATGCTGAAGACAAGAACAAGAACTGAACTCTGTGACAGGACAGAAGACAAAGCAGAAGTTCTATTTCTTGTCACTTTAAACCACGATATATCCAGAAATTACTGGGAGTTGCGTTCAAATACGAGCACATAAAGGAGGCTTTTCAGGTATGGCACCCAGTCAGGGACACTTTGGGAGGGAAAGATTTTCCTCACCAAGTTCAAAGCATAATCAGCAAACATGGTCTCTATCCATCTGTCCATCAGAATATAATGTGTTAAAAGCATAGACATACACTATAAATACGTAGACGCCTCGTTGAGCGGGCTGGCCTGTTGCAATGTTACATCAGAGAATCCGCCATATTGGATGTGGCAGATCTGCCTGTCAACTAATACACTGAACTCCATAAAGCACCGTCTAACGAAGTGTTAAATGAATGCATGTCATTCACACACACTAATATATTTGGAAATCAAACCGGTACCAAAGACAACATTTGTAACTTTTAACGTGATTATTAAAAATGCTTACTCCTTAAATGTATAGGTTATAGGTAGTTCAAGTTCAAGAATATTTATTATGCCCAAGTCGGCAATTTGTTTCAGTCAGTAGGCACATTAGACATCCATACTAGACAAGACATTAAGACACTAAAATAACAGAACAGAAATCATCACTGTTCGTTGAGAAGTCTGATTGCCACAGGGATAAATGGGTTTTTCAGTCAGTTAGTCCTACATCTGGGCAGAAGATACCCACGTTCAGATAGAAGCAGCCTAAATTCACCTTGGAGTGACAAAAGAAACAGCTGATCTGACCACCTTTACTGTGCTCTCAGAAGGAATCATCAGCCCTCTGGTTTTTACTGTGAGCAAGTGATCAAATGATGCAGGTACAGTATTGGTCACCAAACTACCATGGCACACATCACAGAACAGCTTTTTAAGGTAAAGACATTAGATCTGGTTTGTACTATAAACCGGTTTGTACAATTCCACGCAGCACATGAATGAGACATCTTCTCCAATCGCTTCATTTTGCCACATCCAATATGGCAGCAACTTTGATGTATTCTTTGATG
>NC_056499.1:15155715-15156290 GCF_014905685.2 Nematolebias whitei | reverse complement strand
ATATATATATATATATATATATATATATATATATATATATATATATCTGTAATGCAAACAGGACAAGAAGCCAAAGAGGATGAGCGCCTCCTAGTGGCTGGTTCCAGTAAAGGTTTTAAGCCCCACCCCCCATGAAAACCAAAGGAACATTTTTCCTAAAATAAAATAAAAAACATTTCAGATTAAAAAAAATAAAAATCACTTCAGATAAATTTTTCAGGTGTTATTTTGTTGATTCAAGTTGAAGTTTGTTCAGATCTACATATTTCAACATATTCAGTTTCAGTCAATTTAATAAGACTTGTGTTGGTGGCCTGTTACACTGTGATTGACAGCCTGCTTGTTACGATGTGATTGATGGACTGTTGAGATTGATGGTCTATTATCCTGTGATTGACTGTTATGCTGTGATTGACAACCTGTTATGCTGTGATTGACAACCTGTTATGCTGTGACTAACAGCCTGTTATGCTATTATTGACAGCCTGTTATGCTGTGATTGACAACCTGTTATGCTGTGACTAACAGCCTGTTATGCTGTGATTGACAGCCTGTTATGCTGTGATTGACAGCCT
>NC_056499.1:15155149-15155705 GCF_014905685.2 Nematolebias whitei | reverse complement strand
TATGCTGTGATTGACAGCCTGTTATGCTGTGACTGACAGCCTGTTATAATGTGATTGACAGCCTGTTATGCTGTGACTGACAGCCTGTTATAATGTGATTGACAGCCTGTTATGCTGTGACTGACAGCCTGTTATGCTGTGAATGACAGCCTATTATGCTGTGACTGACAGCCTGTTATGCTGTGATTGACAGCTTGTTATGCTGTGACTGACAGCCTGTTATGCTGTGATTGACAGCCTGTTGTGCTGTGACTGACAGCCTGTTATGCTGTGATTGACAGCCGGTTATGCTGTGATTGACAGCCTGTTATGCTGTGATTGACAGTCTGTTATACTGTGATTGACAGCCTGTTATGCTGTGACTGACAGCCTGCTTGTTATGCTGTGACTGACAGCCTGTTATGATTTAATTGACATACTGTTATGCTGTGATTGACAGCCTGTTATGATGTAATTGACAGCCTGTTAAGCTGTGATTGACAGCCTGTTATGTTGTAATCGACAGCCTATTATGCTGTGATTGAAAGCCTGTTAAGCTGTGATTGACAGCCTGTTA
>NC_056499.1:15146585-15155139 GCF_014905685.2 Nematolebias whitei | reverse complement strand
CCTGTTATGCTGTGATTGACAGCCTGTTATGCTGTGATTGACAGCCTCTTACACAGTGATTGATGGCCTGTTACACTGATTGACTGTCACGCTGTGATTGACAGCCTTTTGAGATTGACGGTCTATTATCCTGTGATTGACTGCCTGTTACGCTGTGATTGACAGCCTGCTTGTTATGCTGTGACTGACAGCCTGTTATGCTGATTGACAGCATGCTTGTTATGATGTGATTGACGAGTGGGCAGGACTTTTATATTCAAAGTTCTCCACAAAGAACAAACTTGGCAGCACCTAAAATCCTGATATTTGGTTCAGTCATTGAAGACGTGTCATCCATCTTTGTTCATGTTAGTGCACGTGACGCACTAAAGGTTAGAGGCGGGGCTATGGCATCATCATTTTTGTAAAGGTGAGTTTTGGCTGTCAACACAAAGACATGTGGGTGGCAGTTTAAGAAATTTTGGACTTTGAAACCTGTTTTTTAAACATCCTAAACCCAGTTTAAAAACAAACTGAAAAGATGGGGGCAGCTGGAATGTTAGAATCTGATGTTTCTTCAGCCTTAGTCTCAAAGGTCATTGAGGGACCTAACAGCTTTGTTCAGGTTGCTGTAGAACTCCACCATGCTGGAAGGAAAGAAGGAGTCCACCACTGACCGAGGGAGGAGACCACCCAGGTCTGTCTGGAAGAAACTCAACACCTGGGTTTTGTTTGGCTCTCTGGAAAAAAATGGAAAACAAACCAGATGAATTAGTGTCAGTCTGTTAGACCCAAACTCATCCAGCAGGAAAATGATTCTAGGTTTTCAATCTTTAGTACATATATAATTCTAAAGTGTGGTGTGCATTAATATTCACCCCCCACCACCACCCAAGTCAATAGAACCACCTCTGGCTCTCCACCAGCTTTACATGTCTACAGATTGAAATTTTGACCCATTCTTCTGTGTAAATCAGCTGCAGCTGTGTCTGATTGGACAGAGAGCACCTGTGAATGTCAGGTTTTAGGTCTTACCATATTTGGACTCAGGTTCTGGACTCTGGACCTTTCTAACACATGAACATGCTTTGATCTGAATCAGTCAGTAGCCCTCACCCCAATAAGTTGCTAAATGCTTCGAAAGACTGGTCATGGCCCACATCAAAGCTACACTCAACATCAGTGAGGACCCTCACCAGTACGCATTCCGCAAGAATCAATCAACAAAGGACACCATCTCCTCTGTGGTCCACACTGCTCTCACCCAACTGGAGCAGAAGAACTCCTACCTCCGTATGTTCTTTGTGGACTTCATGTCTGCCTTCAACACCACGATTCCCCAGATCCTGATGGACAAACTACTCACACTAGGACTAAGCCCCTCCATTTGCAACTGGGTCCTGGACTTCTTAACAAACAGGCCACAGTCTGTGAGGACCCGCAACTTCTCCTCCTCCACCATAACCCTCAGCACTGGCTCCCCCCAGGGATGTGTGCTGAGCCCCTTCCTGTTCACTCTGCTCACGTATGACTGTGCACCTACTCATCCAGGCTGTCATATTGTAAAGTTTGCAGATGATACAGCAGTGGTTGGATGCATCACAAACAATGAGTCCAGCTACAGGCAGGAGGTGGAACACCTGGAGCGATGGTGCAGGAAAAACAACCTTCACATTAATGAAATAGTCGTGGATTTCAGACGGAGCAAACACACCTACCCCACCCCCGCCCCAACCGAATATAGGAGAATCTACAGTAGAAGTAGTCTCCAGCTGAAAGTACTTGGGTGTGCACCTGAATGACAACTCAGCTGGGGCAACAACACCACCAGACTGATCAAGAAAGCTCATCAGAGACTCTACTTCCTCAGGCGGCTGAGACGAGCTGGTCTGGGAAGCTCAGTCCTCACCTCCTTCTACAGGTGTGCAGTGGAGAGCATCCTGTGCTCCAGCATCAACGTGTGGCATGGAGGCTGCACAGCTGCAGAAAGAAAAGTTTTGCAGAGTGGTGAAGGCTGCACAGAAGTCTGTTGGAGTCAGCCTCTCTACCATCACAGACATCTACACCTCTAGATGCAGGAAGAGGGCCACCTGCATCATGAAGGACCCCACTCACCCAGCACGCACACTTTTTGCCCCGCTCCCCAATCCGTCCAGAAGACCTGATTCAACCTTGTTAGATTCATCTTCCTGGATTATTGAGCATGTATCGAAACAAGTCCAGATGTTCTGAGGTAGCTTCAGTGTAATTGATCAGCAAAAAGCAATCACCCTCTGTCTGACACATCTGTGATGGGATATTCATAGAACACCAAGACTCTACTTTAAGACTTTATTGTTACTGTTCATAAAATATGATGTCAAATAATTTTAATAACCTAACAGATGGAATCGTAAATTACCATCAGATGATATTGCCTCGCAATCTGGACCTTTCAGAACCTTTACACCTCTCTGGTTATCTCTACCACAAACACAGGACACAAACCAAGACGATAAACAGACATCGTCTTCACTAAGTCCTGGCTCTGAGAAGTTTTATCTGGAGCATTCTAGAACCACAGATAGTCCTGATACCTCAGTTACTAAAGGCTGCCGGGCCGGCTGGGTTTGATTCAGGGGAACCAGAGAGGGGGGTGGAAGTGGGTGAAAACTAATGCACACCACTCTGTTCAGATTGTTTTGTAGAAATTAAGAAAATTAAGCAGAAATCGGTTCTTTCTGTCATGATTTACTTTGAGTTGGTTTGTCATAAAGTCCAGAAAATCATAAGAAGTTTAAAAACTGACTATGTGTGTGTGTGTGTGTGTGTGTGTGTGTGTGTGTGTGTGTGTGTGTGTGTGTGTGTGTGTATGTGTGTGTGTGTGTGCATGTTCTTACCCAGACACAGGAACACAGATGCAGCCACATGCATGATTAAATCCTCTGACAAACCCCGGCTGAGGAGGACAACTGGGATGGACCACATTCATGGCTGAGGACAAAAACTCACATTTAGATGTCCGATCAACTTTATTTATAAAACACTTCAAACAATCATAAAGGATCAACGAGCTGTACAACATTAAACAGAAAATTAAAAACAGAAAACAGACAAATTTCATTAAATAATAAAACCTGGTGAAAAGAAAAGAGATCAGAGAACATCACAGCTTAAAGAGCAACTCTTAAAGGAAACAGAACAGACTTAAAAAACTGTCATGAGGAAGTTTGTTTCACATTTTAGGAGCTGCTGCAGCAAAAACATGACCCCCCACCCCCGCCGACAACTACCGGTAACTTACTTACTGATAAATTAAAATATAAAAGTAAACCCATGGTAAATGGGACAGAACAAGTCGTTACGCACCGTTTGAGGAGATGCTGCCGTCCTCATATTGTTTGACTAAAACAACATCGACAAAGTCTCGAGGAGCGATGATCCCCATCATCGCTGAAGGTGTGACGGTTCTGCACACCGAATAATCCTGAAAACAAAAACAACAAACATGACATTTGACTTGATATAATGAACTTACATAACCTTGTACAATAAAGACTTTTCTGATAAAACACATTAGTCTAAAGTTTTTATTTTAGCTGCCATTTAAACATTGTTTTGAAATTCCAGGTGAAATTTTTTAATTAATCATTTGGTTAAATAGATAAAGACACAAAACAAACCTCAGAGATTTGTTCCAGAAGCTCAAACTTCTTGACGTTGTTGTCCCACTGGACCCGGAGTCCACCAGGAACCGGTTTCAGACACTCCCAGACTTTGTCAGGATGGCTGCTGATGATGCCATCACCTTTGTAGCTACCAATCAGAACATAGACATAGTCAGGTAAGCATCTTCATTAGTGGAGCAGAAACACAGATAAAAATAATTAATAATATGGTCACACTGACTTCTATATTTCATGGCCTTACTTCCCTTCCCTTGACCCTACAAGTACCTGGTGGTGCTGCCAGACCAGAGCTGTAAATAAGAATCTGTTCTTAGTGTTTATGCCTGGTTAAATAAAGGTGAAATGAAAAGAAAAACTATATCAGTATTTATATCATAAGAACACCATCAGAACTTACTGTGGACTCAGGGACCCAGTAGGACCCTGAGCCTGGTGACCTCTCAAGGACCAGATTTAGGGCTTGAAACTGGGTTCAGTGTTCTGATATTTGGAAACCTTCAACACTGAGCTCATTTAAACCAACAGGTCAAAGGTCATGTCACCACTGGTTCTGCTGCCGTAGCTTTCTAACAGACTTATGGACCCAGGGCTCCATAAATAATGATATGACCGACTGTGGCAGAAATTAAATATAGAAAAAATAAATCAGCAACAAACTGTTTCTGACTAAACTTTATATGTTTATCAAACATTCTGCTGGGAGAACATAAACCAACACATTATTGTTAAACACTTTTGTTGTCTGTAGATGACAACGAGATCTGTGGCGAGAACAGGGAACAGGTGGAAGAGAACTTGGAGAGGTGGAGGTATGAACTTGAAAGAAGAGGACTGAAAGTCAGCCGTAGTAAGACAGAGTACATGTGTGTGAATGAGAAGGAGTCCAGTGGAACAGTGAGGCTACAAGGAGCAGAAGTCACAAAGTTGCAGGACTTCAAGGACTTGGGGTCCACTGTCCAGGAAAATGGGGAGTGTGGTAAAGAAGAGGTGAAGAAGAGAGTCTAGATAGGATGGAGTGGATGGAGAAAAGTTTCAGGAGTGATTTGTGTCAGCAAAGGTAAAAAAAAAAGTTCACAAGAAAGAGGTGAAACGAGCTATGTTGTACAGTCTGGAGACAGAGACATGGACAAAAAGACAGGAGACAGAACAGGAAGTAGCAGAAATGAAGATGTTGAGGTTCTCCTTAGGAGTGACAAGGATGGATAAGATTAGGAATGAGATCATCAGAGGTACAGCACAGGTTGAACAACTGGAAATAAAGTTAGAGAGGCCAGACTGAGATGGTTTGGACATGTCCAGAAGACAGAGGGACAGTGGGAATATTGGTAGAAGGATGTTAGAAAAGCAGACGATACAGCAGTGGTTGGATGCATCACAAACAATGATGAGTCCAGCTACAGGCAGGGGGTGGAACACCTGGAGAGTTGGTGCAGGAAGAACCTTCACATCATTGTGAAGAAGATGGAGGAGACGGTCGTGGATTTCAAACAGAGCAAACACATCTACCCCCCCACCCCTGAACATAGGAGAATCTGCCGTGGAAGTGGTCTCCAGCTACAAATACTTGAGTGTGCACCTGAATGACAACTCAGCTGGGTCAACACCACCACCAGCCTGATCAAGAAAGCTCATCAGAGACTCTACTTCCTCAGGCGGCTGAGACGAGCTCGTCTGGGAAGCTCAGTCCTCACCTCCTTCTACAGGTGTGCAGTGAAGAGCATCCTCCAACATCAACGTGTGGCATGGAGGCTGCACAGCTGCAGAAATATAAGCTTTGCCGAGAGTGGTGAAGGCTGCACAGAAATCTGTTGGAGTCAGCCTCCCCACCATCACAGACGTCTACACCTCCAGACGCAGGAAGAAGGCCACCTGCATCATCAAGGACCCCACTCACCCAGCACACACTTTTTGACCCACTCCCTTCAGGAAGGAGGTTGAGGAACATTAAGTGTAGAACCACTAGACTGAGGAACAGCTTCTACCCTAAAGCTATTAGACCCATGAATCTCTAACCAGAATAATCTCTGTGAAAAATCACATCATGTTGCTGCTGATCTGTTTCATGTTGATGTGTTCATGCGTGCTCATCTGCTCACAGACTCATGTTCGTGCTGCTGTTCAACGTAATGTTTTTATGCTATTAGTGCTTAGTGTATTTTAGTTGATGTTTTTCTTAGTTCATATCTTAGATGTTATCATTGTTTTTCTTTTACATTTTATTGTTGGATGTAACTGGGACCCTGTGTACATAATTTTATTCGCACCACATGTACCACATGTGGTGGAACAAGAATAAAGAATCTCTGACTCAGTTTCTTTTTATACTTGATATTTTTGCTATTTTTGGGTGCAGGATAACTGGGACCCTGTGTACACAATTTCGTTCCACCTCATGTACCACATGTGATGCGAATGATAATAAAGAACCTTGAAATGCAGCTGCCAGGAAAAAGACGAAGAGGAGATATATGGATGCAGTTAGAGAGGACATGGAGGTAGTTGGAGTGAGGACAGAGGATGCAGAGGACAGAGAACAGAGGACAGAGTGAGATGGAGGACTCGCTCGCTGCGAAGACTTCTGAAGAGGGAAAAACAGAAAGAAGATTTTTAAACACTTTTATTGCATTTTAAAAAAATTAAACAGATGTTTGTGATAAATTGTACATTTTTTAAATAGAAAAACACAAAGAATGCTTTTTAGTTCTGTGATCTTAAAACCAGATTAAAAAGTGAAATAATTTCTCACATGTTTCCAGGAAACTCCGAGGAGGGACGCCAAGATACAGATACACTGTTCTGAAAAATTAAAAATATATTTATTATAATGATTTATTTATTTTATTAACCTTTATTTTAACCTGGGCCTGAAGATAGCCTAACTGCAGGGTTTGGACTGAAAACATAACAAATCTCCACAAACACAGGAGAACATGTAGACTCCACATATAAAGGGTCCCAGGTCCAACCCGGGGATTGAACCCTGGACCTTCCTGCTGTGAGCCGTCAGCCTAATAATTATTTAGGCGCATTATTCTGAAGCATTAACAAATAAATTATAAGACACATTTCCCTAAAACGTGTAAATACATTTTATTATAATGATTTAGACAAACTACTGAAGAAAAAAACAATATTTTATTTATTAGGCACAAGCTAACAGAACAGCAGTCTTACATAAAGTTTTATTTTATTTTTTTACCGTTTTCCTGCAGATTTTCCATCC
Source organism: Nematolebias whitei (assembly GCF_014905685.2). Taxonomy (NCBI): domain Eukaryota; kingdom Metazoa; phylum Chordata; class Actinopteri; order Cyprinodontiformes; family Rivulidae; genus Nematolebias; species Nematolebias whitei. Next base: position 15,148,269 of record NC_056499.1, on the reverse strand, counting down.
GAACCCGTCCCTCCTGAAACCCAGCAGACAGTCCGAAACAGATTCTGCTTTCTCTTTATAATCCATGAGGTTAAAGGTATCGAGTCGGTTATACAGAACAGAAGCTAAACTGTTAAACACTACACTGGTTCTGATGGGAAAAGGTCTCTGTCATGCTGAAGCAGCTAACGTCACTTGAAGCTAACCGGCAGCTAGCATCAGTTCAAGCTAACCGGCAGCTAGCATCAGTTCAAGCTAACCGGCAGCTAGCATCAGTTCAAGCTAACCGACAGCTAGCATCAGTTCAAGCTAACCGACAGCTAGCATCAGTTCAAGCTAACCGGCTGCTAGCATCAGTTCAAGCTAACCGACAGCTAGCATCAGTTGATGCTAACAGTGCTACGAGCGAACAGCGTCCTCAACAGGAAGCTAGTGTTATACAGTAACATGTCCACAACTTGAATTATACCGAGAACATCGACTGTAAAAAACCGTTTTTATCTCCCCAAAGCACTAAAAGAGCAAACAAGCTATTTACATTTGAGTGTAATCACTTTCTGAGTTCTTGTGTTATCTAAAACAATTACACTTTCAAGAACCTGCTGATTTGAATGTTCATGGAAGGTTTGAAGGGACACTGATAAAGTTGATTAACTTAAAGTTGACCAACTTGTTTGTTGATGATACCATCCATCCATCCATTATCTTTACCCGCTTATTCCATTTTGGGTGACGGTGGTCGCTGGTGCCCATGTCCTGCAATCACTGTGCGAGGGGCGGGGTACACCGTGGACGGGTCGCAAGTCCATCACAGGGACACATAGAGACAAACGAGACAAACAACCATTCACACACACCTGGGGACAATTTAGAGTTACCAATCAGCCTAACGTGCATGTTTTTTTTGGTCTGTGGGAGGAAACCGGAGCACCCGGAGAAAACCCACGCATGCACGGAGAGAACATGCAAACTCCACCCAGAAAGGCCCCTGGACCGGGGTTTGAAGTAAGACCTGCTCGCTGAGAGGCAGCAGCTCTACCAGTTGCGCCACCGTGCTGCCCCCGTAAATCAATATAAACAACAAATCCAGACCAGAATATTTTTTTTAAATTAAAGAACATCAGAAAAACTAAACCAAAAAAAGTTTCATGTACTGCAAAAACAACAACAGTAATGATGCAGACAGAACACTAACTGTGGTTATTCCAGTATTTTCCTCTGCAGTTTTTCTCTTGTGGCAGGTTGGCACCAATGAGCTGGGACTAATCTTGGAAACGAGCACCAGGGGGTATGTCAAGGCTGCTGAAGTGTTTCTTCTGACACTGGAACATTACATACCAACCTCTACAGTGACAGCCTACCTGTGTTTCCTGAAAACTGAATACTTACCAGATTATTCCTCTGTGTCCTCCTAGTTTCCCTGAGATTCTGATCCTGGACCTACGTACCTCCTGCATTACAGAGCTAAACTGGACATTAGAGATCCTGTTACCACCTGTGTCCCCCTGCTAACCAAAGAACCTTCTACAGTACCTGGAACCTGCCACCCTCCTCTCTGAGTTGATGGACCTGAATGGAATAATTCAATTCAATTTATTTATATAGCACCATCTTGACAGAAGTCGTCTCAGGGCACTGTACAAAAACATTCACATACATTATATATATATATATATATATATATATATATATATATATATATATA
>NC_056499.1:15140601-15146485 GCF_014905685.2 Nematolebias whitei | reverse complement strand
AAAAAAAAAAAAAAAAAAATATATATATATATATATATATATATACTCATTTACTTTTTAATATATATATATATATATATTACAAAGTAAATGAGTCGATTCAGAAACCAGTTGATGAAACGGTAAATTATTTCAACTTGTTAGAATTATCTTTGTTTAAATATTTGAATATTTTAAAAGGCAAATCACATAAACTGAAAATACAAAATCCTGTAATTAAAAAGATTCATGAACAGAAAAAGGATGAATTCTTATTCCTGGGAAGGAAACGGATCAGAGCCGTCAACAATTCACTTTGAATTTATTCACGACAGGAAGTCTGACACCACAGATTACATCACAGATCAGATACATTGCATCACTGATATATTATATACATATTACATCATATGGACTCCAGACACCCAGAAAGGAATAAACAGGTCAAGATAATGAATAGATGGATTTTACATCAAATTATAATTTAATTCAGTTTATTTATGTAGCTCCGACTGACAGCACAGGTCGTCCCAGGTCACTGCAGAAGCCATTCCTACATGATCAAATGTTAATCTGTAGTTCTGTAAGGAAGCTGCAGACTGTTGCATATTCCCTTCATCCCCTTTATCTCAACCTCCAGAGCAGCAGGTTGGAGATATGTTAGATAATCTAAGATATATGCTAAAAATACAACATCAGATTATAATATTATAAATATGAAGTTATCAGCTGTTTCAAGTCAAGACTAAAATACAGAAACAGGAAGACGTATTCAGCTTTAATTCTGACTGTCAGGTTTTCTCACTGAAGGCCAAACATGAAAGGCGGGTGATCATGTAACCACCTGTGTCCGTCTGTTAGCTAAATATCTCCTGAACAAAGTACGTCTTGGAACTCATCTACCTGTTTCAAGACGGCTGCAAAAGCTGATCAGCCATAAAAACACATAAATGTCTCCAACTCAGTCAGTTTGATGAATACTGAGCTGAGGTTTGGGTTGGTAGTAGCTGAGAGTCATCTCCATTACGTGCAACGACTGATTGCACAGATTTGACCCAAATGGTCCCATCGTCTCACCGGTACATGATGTCATTATAAACTCTGACACGAGAGGGTGATATGCATTCCTTACAGGAAATTAAAACCAGTTTGAGAAACCATCAAACCTTGGAGCAAACCAGGTCCTGAGACTCGGTGAAGTTCAGATCCAGCTTGGTCTTGGACAGGTTCTTGAGCTCGGTGTTGAGGTGGCGCTCCTTGTTGTGGATCACCTGAATGTACTGGTCCGTGCTGCTGTTCTGCTGGTCGCTGCTGGAGGCCACAGAGGCCGAGTCCGACTCTGTTTGGGGTGTCTCCATCTGGGCCCTCAGCTTGGGCTTTACATGAGACTCCAGGTGCCTGGTTCTTGATGGGGACTGACACAATCTTCTGGGGTACCGGAGGTGATGACCACTTCGGCCCGGTTCAGCTGCTCTTCTACCAACCTGAGATGGAGAATAAAAGTCCAGATCACCCCAGTCCATGTCTCCTTTACCGTCGTCCTCTTCGTCGTCCTCCTGGAGCCGGTACCTCGCCGTGCGGGTATCGTTACGGCCTTCACCGATGTAGAACTGTGCCTGTTGGTGGAGGTCCGACAGGGACCGGGGCCTATGGGTTTTTCCTAGTGACACCTTCCTCCTGCCTTTATCCCACTCCACCTCCTCCTCCTCCTCCTCCTCCTCCTCCTCCTTGCTGAGATGCTGTGGGGTGTGGGATCGGTAGGAGTGCGGTTGGTGGTGGGTGGTGCGGGTTGGATACCGTCTGATGTTGCGAGGGTACAGCTCCAAGATCTCTGTGGGCTCCTCCATCACGTAATGACACGGGATCCGTGTGGCCGTGCGCAGCAGCTTCTTTCGGGGCTCATGCTCGTTGACGATCACGTAGCAGGTGGCGTGGCCGCGGCGTCCTCCATTACTCTGAGCGGCAACGATCCCAGAAGCCTCTGCAGGCTGGAGGGGGCGGACGGTCTTCCTGTACAGGGGTTCAGACTGGTTGCTGTCAGAACCACGTGCAGGGGAGTTATAGGCCATGTGGAGGCAGGACTTGGACCTGCAGGTGCCACTCGGACCCCCTATGAAGGGTCTGGGCCTGGGGTGAGAAACAACAACAGAGTCAATGAGTTTACGGAGTCACGTAACCGTCTGTTCTGCTGGTGGATCCTGGCTGACCTAAAACAGGTTTGTCTGATTTGATGTCACAGTGTATGTAAACATCTGCTTTCAACTGGATGTAAGGTTTTTAAAATCCACCTGAAGTTGTCTGTCGGTCACCTGTTGGGGATGTATTCTGCTCGGCGTTTGGGCAGTATGGTCACTCCTGGGCTGCGGACCGATCCAGACCTGGTTCCTCGGTTCAGCTTGGTTCTAGAGGCAGACTGGGTGATGGTCCGGATGCTGTTACCACTGTTACCAGGAGACTGGACGTTTGTAACGCTGCCGTTTCTCCGGGGGGAGGGGGTGGTGTGGATGGAGGCCTCCTTGCTGATGATGTCGGTCTCCTGCTGATCCAGGTTTTTATCCACTGCAGGTTCTGGAGCCTGGAGCCTGGCTGTGGGGGTGGGGCAGGGCTACAGTTAGGGGTATGATCAATTATTAATGAGGAAACAAACAAACAGAACAAATACCTGCAGCCAGCTGGAAGACTTTCTTCTTGTCCTCAGTTCGTTCCTGAGATTTAGGACAGTTTGTAAGAAAAACCGACTCCAAAAATTATAACTTCTTATAAAAAATTCTGGATTACTTTGATTTCACCGATGAGTTAAACCAATTTGCTGTTAAAAATGAGCCAGGTGTTCCTAAAGACACCAGTATCCAGGTTAGAGTCTTGAATTATTAGACCAGATACAATCAGGTTAGAGAGTCCTGGATTATCAAACCAGATTAAATCAGGTTAGAGAGTCTTGGATTATGAGACCAGATTAAATCAGGTTAGAGAGTCCTGGATTATGAGACCAGATTAAATCACTTAAAAGAGTCAATTATCAGACCAGATTAAATTAGGTAGAGTACTGGATTATCAAACCAGATTAAATCAGATAAAATAGTGCTGAATTATCCGATCGGATTAAATCAGGTTAGAGAGTCCTGAATTATCTGACCAGAATTAAATCAGGTTAGAGTGTCATGGATAATCAGACCAGATTAAATCATGTAAAAGAGTCCTGAATTATTAGACCAAATTAAATCTGGTTAAAGAGTCCAGAATTATCAGAACAGATTAAATCAGGTAAAATAATCGTGAATTATCAAATCAGATTAAATCAGGTTAGAGAGTCCTGGATTATCAGATCAGATTAAATCAGGGTAGAGAGTCCTGGATTATCAAATCAGATTAAATCAGATTAAAGAGTCCTGGATTCTAAAGCCAGATTTAATCTGGTACATAGGGGTAACTCACTTAAAAAAAATAATAATAATTTTCACAAGCAGACAAACAGTTCCATGGGGGGAGGGGGTCAAGGACTGGTGCACACGTTTCAGAATGAAACTTTTGTTGACAGTTTTTGCCCCTCTCGGTCTGAAAACACTCAGAGCAGAGCTCCAGACATGTTCAACCTTTCTGTGTGACCAAACCTCTGGCTTGATCTCTGGTCTTCAGAACTCCTGGTTCTCCTGCTGCCGTGGGGGCACACATCTTTCCAGTGACTCTGTGAGACTCGTGTTTCGGCTGCTTTAGTTAATATATAAATAATAACACTAAAAGAAGAATATCCGTAGGCCCCAGATTATAACAAAGATATGCTTCTCCATTTAACTTGATTTTATTTTCCCCCAAACTCCCAAAGTTCTCTCTGTGAGAGGGTCGGTTTCAGGTGTGTAGTTTATCATAAATACCTGTGAGTCTGTATCTGTCCATTTTAGACCATTTATAAATGTGTACAAATGTGGAATGAGAATAATTTTACCTTAGTACAATACTGTAGCGCCCCAGAGAGACTATGTAAGCTGCAAAGCATGCTGGGTAACTTTTGTTCCTGAGCGTGGAAATGAGTTGTTCTTGTTAATGTCCCGTTCAGGTTTGGCATTTCTGTTAAAGTCTCTGGTATTGGCTGCAAACTGACAGTACGAGTCAGAGGTTGTTCCCAGGATGCATAAGAGGGAAAGTACTTCCTTTTCGAGGGCGAATCAATATAAAAGTTGACGTCACACAAGAGTTACTTCTTTGTGATTCTACTGATAGCTTTCTGGGTTGCTACATTGTCCATGGAAACACATGGGTTTAATGTCTTATTGTCACTGGTAAAAAAAAAAGTAGTGTTTTGTAAAAGTCTGCATTTTTCTGTACACCTTTAGGGGGGGGGGGTCTCCAAAAAGAGTACATTTTGTACACTTGTGAAAATATGAAATCTGTGAATCACGCCTTAATAATTCTCATTACACTCGTGAATCGTGTCTTTAAACTGTATTTAATCTAAACTCTGATTATTGCAGCTCATATTATAAAGATCTTGTTTTGTTGCATAATTCAAGTCTGAACAGCAGTCTCCCGAGAATCATGCTGAAATCAGAAAAACTGGACCTGCTGGAGTGAGATGAGACCCCGTCCTGGGAGCAGAACTCACCGTCTGCAGCTGTAGCCTCAGCTGGTTGTTGGTGAACTTCAGGGACCTGGCAATGGACTGGAGATAATAGATGAGCATGCTGGAAAACAGGGACGGGTCACGAGTCAGCTGCTGTTAGATTCCTTCAGTCTACATATCAGTTCAGGACCGAGGGGAAGAAACTACAGAGAAACTACAAATAAACTCCATGTACAGTATATAACAGCACTGCTGTAAGAGTGACTGGGAAACACCTCCAACCTATAGGTTCAAAGGGCCTCATTAAAATCACCCTGTGTGTCTGTTAGCAAAATATCTCAAACCAGTGGATGGATTTTACTGAAACTGTCTGGAGATAATTCAAGTCAACTTTATTGTCCATGACATTCAATGAAATAGAGATTTATCTTCATAAAAAACAACACAAGTTCAAATCATTATCTTCACGCCTATAACTTTAGTACTCGATCCAATTCAAGATGGCCGCCACATTGAAAAACATTCAAATGTCTCTAATGCAGTCGGTTTTACAGATCTGGAGCTAAACTTTGTTGTGGTAGTAGCTGATAGTCTTCCCCAACAGAGTCTCTGAAGACTAACAGATTACATGAGAACTTTATTTTTAAACAGCTACAAGGCAGCGGGCGATATGCAATCCTTCAAAGAATGCTACTTTTATCATGAAGTGCTTGGAGTGTGTATGTCTGGTCTTACAACAGCAGCAGCAGACCCGGCAGAACCACGACTGGACTTGTGACGTAACTCATAACTTTACTGAACCACAGGGGGAAGTCGGTGTCCACCGTCTCTGAGATGATGTCATAAATCTTCTCCTGACCGCTGACACACAAATTTTGACAATTTAAACAAAAAATACTTTAAAAAAAATATGTGGTGTTCTTTTTCTGCCATTGTTGAACGTTTTTACAGAAATTTAATCTTTGGTAAACACGTTGAAATGATTCAGAATTGTGTGCAGGTGTAGACTCTTAGTCATCCAGGACACGACAAATCCAAAAAAATTCAAATTAAATTGGGTGGGTGTTCATCAGAGAACGCTATAACCAGATTTAAAGAATCTCTTCCATTGTTGTTTTCCTCTGTCTTGCAGAGAGCAGTGACTTAGATTTGGTTCATAACTTTACAACTTCAACACAAACTTGGTAGGAGAGATCATGTCTCTCCAATTTTAGCTTCTCTCCACTGTCTCCCTGTCAAATTCAGAATAGAATTCAAAATATTCAAAACCAACAGGACTTTATTTGTAACAGAAGATGTTTCGCTCCTCATCCGAGGAGCTTTCTCAATTCAAAGAGCAGTGAGTGA
>NC_056499.1:15132519-15135601 GCF_014905685.2 Nematolebias whitei | reverse complement strand
AGTATATAGTTTAATTTGATCATTTTAATAATCTGTATTCTTTTTAATTTACCAGAAACTTCAAAATAAATTCTCACCCTGTACTGAAACCTGTTTCAGCGTCTCACCACCACCAACTGGTGAGGCGAGTGGTGTCAATTTGAACCCTGCCCACTGGAACTAGTACTGAAACCATAATGGAAACACAACGTGTACCGCACTGAGCCGAGTAGAACCGTGCTGTACCGGTGCTAAAGGTGCAAATGGAAAAGGGGCCAATGCAAAGAATCTTTTAGATAGATAGCTTTTACTAATTAGCTTTTATAATGTAAAGTATGTGAATGTTTTTGTACAATGGCCTGAGAAGACTTGTTGTGACTTGGTTCTATAGAAAGAAACTGAATTGAATTGAAAAAGTTTTAAACAGTCAAAATAACTGGATTCTGTATTTGAAGACATTTCTTGTCCAACCTGAGGAGCTTTCAGATCTGGAAAGTGTGGAGTTCACGTTTAACCCTCATGAAATGCTCAGTTGTGTAACCTGGATTGACATGAGGGTCTTTAGGGTCTTTGTTAGCCTAGCTCACATGAGATGTTTTGGTCACCAGCATGAAGGTGTGAATTAGAGTGAACCTGACTGGGAAACTTGCCTAGTCTAAAACATGAACATGTTGGGCCTCAGCAGAGTGGCCCTGGTCCTTGAGGTGCAGGTGGCCCACTGAGTCTGGTCCTGAAGAGCTGCTCTCTGGTATTAAACCATGCATCTACGGAGAGGTTGTTTATTTTCTCCAGTGTAGAGGTGGGAACATTCCTCGCAACACTGAACTGCAGTCACCACATTTTAAAAATAAATATGTTTAAATGTGTTTACCTGAAGGGTCCGCAGTGCTCAGATGGTCTGTATCTCACGATGGCAAAGATGGTGGGCAGCATGCAGAGAAACAACATGAACAGCAGCATCGCAAGGTAGAAATTATTGGATCTGAAAAAAATAAAATAAATACCCTTCAAGCTGTAATTGGTATATTACGTTAAAAATCAAAGGTGTAGTGAACTAGGCCTGATGTCAAAAACTTTGACCTTAAGGACCATATGGGACAGAAGCTGTCATTTCATTGATATGAATCCAGAAATACAGGTTGACCCATCCTGAGACTTTCTTTCTTGAAAATTCAAGTGAAAGAACACTCTCTTTTTTATTATCATTACTATTTTACAAATGTTGATAATCAAAGTGTTTTAGTTCAAACCATTTTAGATGCTGCAGTGAACTAATCATTTTAATTAACTGTGAAACAGTAATAATGATTTTTAATCCTCATGCAAAGTTAGAATTCATGTTAAGGTCTGTTACAGAGTAATTATGCATTTTCTGATTTTCTGTCTTTGAATGAGCAAGTGTAAGTGGTCCAAGGTCAGAGTCAAACGCAGACCAGTTGTTGGAACGAGCTGTCATGTTTTTACATCCTCTCAGACGTAAATAGAGAAGCTGGCACCTGTTGGCACCTGTTTTCCAGCCAACTCGTCTAAATATCCCTCTCGTCTGTCTGAAAAACATTTTCAATCTGTTCCATAACATTCTTGCTGTTTTTCTGACTTCTAGTGACCTCTTACGTCACAAAACACACCCCTGTCTGGTCGATATTGACCAATCAGAAACTCCCAAATGAACCGGAAATAGAGCTCTTTAAAATGTCGGTACTTCCTAGTTTAAACCAGTGTCGAGAGAGTGGCGGAGAGTGTCGAGAGAGTGGCGGAGAGTGTCGAGACAGTGTCGGGAGAGAGTCGAGAGTCGAGTTTGGAGTCGTTGCAGCTCCCGTGCTGGGAAACAGGAAGATCCTGACATGACCACAGAGCTCTTTTGAGTCTTATGGGATTATAACATCTTCCACCTCTGAGTGGAACTCTGACGGACTCCACTCAAGTGAAGTCCACTTGTGAGGTGAACTTGTGTCGAACAAGCACCGTCACTACTTCTGACGATTCACAGCTGTTCCTACGGAGACGCTGAAAGGGTGCGTTGAATGGACTTTCGTACCGGTGGAGACACCTCCAGGTAAAAGAGTTGATTCTATCACCTAAGTGTACTGGGGAAGAAGCTGAGAAAACCCGGAGAGGGCCGTCCTGATGCTGACACAAACATTCTCCCTCACCCATCCTTTTTCTCCCTCTAAACTTCATCTTTCCATCTTTAAAATTCTTCTATCAGGTAGAAATCATTCCAGATATTTTAGAAATGTCGGTGTAAAGTTCTAAACCATCGCCGTATGGTTTTCTAATTGTACAGCTTGCTAACTAAGCCATGTTGTTATTTTCAATTTTGTCAAATTAATGTAAATGTGTGATGTGTTAAACTTTGATTCTGTTAATAAATGACCGCATTCATTTTGATGGGTCAAAGATAATTAACGTCTCACGTTACATTTCTAAATTCAATGCACATTATATACAGTCCAGAAAAATGAAAGAATCCGTTTAATTTATGAATATATCTCATGCATATGTTCATCTACAAAGGCAATATCTGGATAAACTAATTAACCCACATTTTTTCACAGACCATTTTTTAAACCAAGAAAAGCTCAAACACGAGACCTAAAAACAACAGAATTCAAATTATTCACTTTACACAACCTCTGATAGAAACCGAGTTTTTGTACCATTCAAGAAAAAATATTTTTATTGTTGCTGATCTTTTTTTATTTATTTTTTGCTTCAGACAAATGTTTTACTTGTATATAATGCATTTATTTATGATGTGGTACACCTGGTGTGTGTGTGTGTGTCATACCTGGAAGCTCGAAACACCTGCTGATGAGGAACATTACAGGTGAGGACGGCCCAACTCCTCAGATACATGAGACCAATCAGCTTCAAGACGTTAAAGGCAGGAAGACACGGTGAGAAGAAGGCTCCCATCCTGCACACACACACACACACACACACACACACAGTATAATCATTCTTTAGGAGATGTCGTTTTGCTGCAATAAACATAATGAAGTGGAACCAGAATTCGCTGAGTGGAATGTCTTTCTATAGGGGCTGTAACCCAGGTGTGTGTGTGTGTGTGTGTGTGTGTGTGTGTGTGTGTGTGTGTGTG
>NC_056499.1:15127342-15132509 GCF_014905685.2 Nematolebias whitei | reverse complement strand
GTGTGTGTGTGTGTGTGTGTGTGTGTGTGTGTGTGTGTGTGTGTGTGTGTGTGTGTGTGTGCGTGTGTGTGTGTGTGTGCATGCGTGCGTGCGTGTGTGTGTGTGTGGTGGATGGGCTGTTACAGGCCCAGTCTCATTTCAGCGAGATCAGAGGTCAGCCAGACTATCAGAGTCCTGTAGATCATCAGGGATCCAGGACTGGGTCAGCCGAAGTCACCTGGACCTGTTTTTAACACCAAGCCTGTAATCTAAGGAACGCTTCATCATTAGAACATCTGACTTGTTCTTAAACTATGGGATGGAAAGAGTCTCCAGACTTACCAGATCATTCCTTGGTTATAAATCAGATGCAGGACGTTCTCGGCGATCTTGAATTCTCCATATTCAGGCTGCAAAACATCAGAGACCATGTAGGAGTGAGATTTATTCACCTGTGACAACCAGATCTCGAGTTTCATTACATTAATGACCATTATAAAAGAACAGGAGACCCAATTTGTCTTTAGAAATTTTATTACAAAAATAATTAAAAATAGAATGTAAACGATATAAAAAGTCAACAACACAAACAATAATGAATAAGAATTAGTAAAATAAATGGTTTGAAGAAGAAGTTGTAAAATAATGACTTAGATATGATGATTTACCAGTCTAAGATAAGCAATAAAAAAAAAATCAAAGATTAATTCTCTTATCTAAAACAAAAATATTTATTTGGACAGAATTGTTTTTGTTTATAACACACAAGAATTTAGATAAAGTTCACTTATTTAATAAATAGTTTACTTTGGAAATTGGATGAGAGATGTGATTTAAATGAGTCAGATTGTCAGACTGTTTATACGCAGTGGTTCTCATGGGGTCCCAGGACCCCCGGGGGTCAGCAAATCCGATGCTTGGGGGTCCACAAAAAAAAAGTATTTTTTTACAAGCTTTTAGATATTTAACAACCTGTTAAAATACACCAAAATGAAGGAAATCACATCTTTATTCAAACTTTTCTGGGGGAGGACACCCGCTCACCCCCCTGCCAGCCCGCACTCTATTTGCGTTCCAGCATGGATCAGTTTACAAATTAAGCTCTGTTACTTGGTACTGCTGTTATGATTCTGTTCAGTTTTATGTAAAGAGTTTTCTGTAATAATTTGAAGAAGTGGTGATACATTTATATTTATTATGTGAATAGGTAAAGTTTTAAAGTGGTTTTTGATACTGTTAATTTTCTCAAAACTGTAATTTTTGAAAGTAAAAATAAAAAATTTTGTTAATCAAGTGTGTCTTGAATTAAAAAAAAAAGCCCTGTGTTTAAAAGTATAACAATTGTATTAACACTATTAAAAAACAGGTCTCAGGTATTTATGATACACAAATATTTGTGTTACCAAAAATGTAATTTTGTTGTGCTCTGTGCAATGAAAATAAAGCTGAGTCTGATATTTCCATTGCATTAAAGAGACAAATTGAAGAAAATTATTTAATAAACTTGAGGGTTATGAGGGGATCCCTGAAACTTTTTCTTCCCTGTAAGGCATGTATGTCAAACTCAAGGTCCGGGGGCCAAATGTGGCCCTCGTTGACGTCTTATCTGGCCCCCAAGATGATATGTTGAACGTAAAATACTTTTTTCACTTGAATTTTTTCAGTAACCTTTGATTATGATGTTAAAAGTGCAACAGAGAACGTCAAACGAGACCAATCAAACTCTTTTTGAGGAACCTGCAACCAAGAAAAGATGTTTGGTATCTAACTTGAGTTAATGTAAACTCTGAAACCAGCCCTTAGTTTGAAAAAGGGTTTAATTTTGGCCCCTTTTTGTAAGTGAGTTTGACAACCCTGCTGTAAGGTGTTCCTGAACCCAAAAAGATTGAGAACTCCTGATTTATAGAACAGCAGGCAGAATTATTTTTATCAAAGTGCACCAACTAAAACGTTGAACAGACCTGACCCGCTCTGTGTCGACACCCGGGCGCAGGAGAATCGGAGCGCCTCATGTTGCTGCAGCTCGCAGGAAGTTCGCCTCCCCAGGAGCTGAGGTGTGCAGGCGTACCTGTTCAACACTGAGAAGGAGGCAGCTCAGACCCTGGAGTCAACCGAGGGTCCGTTGAGATCAACAGCAGGTCCAGAAGGTAGACTGTCCGATGAGGCTGAGGGCGGAAGGACTGAAAAAGGTCTGGCTCCTTCAGTTCCTGGTTTACCTCAAAGCCGTAAAGTCGTGCAGTGAAAAGGTTTGATCTTCAGATGTAAACGAAGACGAGACACGACGGAGCGGGTAGATGAACAACTGAGAGACTGGAACACACCTCTGACAACAGCCCGGTGCCGAGGACACCCCGGAGTTATCAGAAGGTCATGAGGTATTCGCCAAGACTGTCGCACGTCTTCAACTGATAAAACTGTCCCAAAGACTTTACACACGGTTTTGACGTCACTAAAAGTTCTGTTCTTTCTAGAAAACAAAACAAAATACTTGACCATTTGGATTATTTCATTAAAATAATTGCAAACAATGATCAACATTATTCATGTTTTAAACATAAGGAACAAACTCTTGGGGATTGTCTGGATGAGAAGCAAAGTTTCTGGCATAGCCCTGCAGAACCTCACTGACCTACAAGGTGAGGTCCTGAACCACTCCATGGTGAGTTCAGGGTCCTTCAGTCTGGACGCAGGCACCTGTGTCCCAGATGTAGAACGAACAGACTCAACAAACGCTGCAATCGGCTTCTCAGTGAACAGAGGTGATTCCTGTACGGTTATTTTAGGGGCTTAATGTTGTTTTATGCATCTACTGACTGAAACAAACTGCCCCTCAAGGATAATAAAGACTCTTGAACCCTTGAAACATATCAGTCAAATAAACAACCTTAATTTAATGAATAAATGGAGAAGCACTTATCAATGTCTAAGTGATTAAATGTCCAGGAAAGTGTGTGTACAGACAATGATCAGACATTATTCAGGTTCAAAGGAACTTTAAAGAAACCAGTTCAGAGTGGTTCTGAGAGACGACCTCAGATTCAGAGGCCAAGGTCAGGAGAGCTCTTCTATCCTACAGTAAAAATATATAATAACCTAACATTTAAATTAAACTAAAACACGAGGTCTATCAGCCAGCTGACTTTACTCATAAAAAAGGACTAGAACATTCTGAAGTAATACTCTAACAGGTTTCAACTCGTTGGGACCAGTTTCAAGGAGGGAATTATTCATAATAAACTTACAAACTTGCTCTCCAAGTCCCAGCAGCAGCAGTCACTCAGATATCGAACCACCAGACCTCGGATGAAGTCGATGAGGAGGATGCTGGCCACGGTGAAGATCATATCAATAATGGAGAGCTTCAGCATCTCCTGCGAACAAACACAGGGTCAGAGGTCATGGGTCAGAGGTCAAAGGACTCCCTCTGAACAACATGACACCATCAGGAAACCTGTCCAACGTAGGTCTCCCAGCACTGGTCCTGCTGAGAGCGGGCGCTCTTCTCCAGAGGACCTGTCTGGTTGTAGACTGGCCCCAGGTGGACCCGATGGTCACTAGTAAACTTCAGAGCTGTGGTGATAGTTGCCATGGTGATGTTATGTTGCTCAGACACCTGGGTGGAGAGACTGGTGGTCTCAAGCTGAGATACAGTGGCCAGGAAAGAACTGGACTCAGTCCAGTTACCAGAACCTCCCCGAACCTGGAAGACATCCAAATAAATAAATAAATATATATATATATATATATATATATATATGCTCACCACAGCACAGAAACCGCACTGGTGAAAGTTATTAACAATATTCTTGTGGTCTCTGACAATGGACAGGTGTCTTCACTGGTCATGTTAGACAACCTCAGTGCTGCATTTGATAAAAATGATCACAATATCCTACTACAGATGCTTGAATATGATATTGGGATTACAGGAACTGCTCAGCTGGAAAAGGTGGTGGTGAAAAGAGATGCCTGGACTTCGCTGATCTGATGCTGCCCCCGAGACCTGAGTCCAGAACCAGATGATGGATGGAACTCTAAGTTCACCAAGCTTCAGTGTCTACAAAAGCATTCTTTTCTGCTGAAGACCGGGACCAGTCCAGTCCCCTACAGAGTTGTACAGGTACAGGTTGGAGACTTTAGCTCCGCCCCTCAACACACTAACAATAGGAACCAGAAGCCATGATAAAAACTAACATGGTGTTGAAATTTTAAAATTATGCAACACATTTTAACTCTGATGATTAACAGAAATGTCAGTGCAGCAAAAATGCTGGCACAGCCCTACAGAACCTCACTGACCTACACAAGGCGAGGTCAGTGAACAAGGCCAGGCTGATTCTGGCAGATCCTGTTCACCCACTCCATGGTGAGTTCAGGTTGCTGCGCAGATGTAGGACGAACAGACTGGAAAACTTATTCATCCCTGTAGTGATCAGGCTTCTCAATGAACAGTGATGGTTTCTGTTCTGTTATTTTAGTGTATCACTGTCTTGTCTATTATGGAAGTTTCATGTGCCTGCTGACGATGAAACAAATTTATCCTTGGACATAATAAAGATTCTTAAACTTGAAAACCAGAATTTGATCCAAAGACTCACAGCAGAACTCATACTGTTGACTTTATCCAGCAGAGCAATAATGAGGCTGTAGAGGTTCCCAAGATACAGAACCAGAACCCTGGAAACACGAAAAATTCACATCATTATTAAAACTGAACAGTAAAAAGTTGCTTTGTTTAATCTCCTGTTTCTGCAGTTCCCAGGATCCTTGGACCGGACTCAGAGCCTCACATTAATAATAAGTGAGAACTTTGGCAGCAGGGACATCTGGTGGTGGGGGCTAGGCTTTTATGTAGAGGAACTCTGATGGTTTCAGAGACTAGAGAAGTCCCACATTAGGAGGATATTGGTAAAAGGTACCTGGCCAGCTGGAACCGCAGGGAGGTTCTGGGATGGTACATCTCCAGCTGAGCCACCAGCTCAAAGGCCGAAGGCGCGATCATGGTGATGAGAGAGACCACCACACTGACCTGAGGAGACACCAAGACCAGGATCTGAGTGGAGAAACAAGTCCAACCTCTGCTGATGTGAACTGGACCTGTTCTGGTTCTGAAGCTAGTCTGACGGAGCGGACCTGTTCTGGTTCTGAAGCTGGTCTGACAGAGCAGACCTGTTCTGGTTCTGAAGCT
>NC_056499.1:15115222-15127332 GCF_014905685.2 Nematolebias whitei | reverse complement strand
TGAAGCTGGTCTGATGGAGCGGACCTGTTCTGGTTCTGAAGCTGGTCAGATGGAGCGGACCTGTTCTGGTTCTGAAGCTCAGTCCGGTCTGTTTTGCTCCTCTACCTCATTCTTCTCCCACAGCGTCAGCTCCGGTTTCTCCTGCTCCAGTTTCTGGGACCGTTCCACCACGAAGTAGATGATGTAGATGCTGCCGGCTAAAGACAGCAGAACCAGAATGTTGGCTAAGATCCGCAGACTGATCAGAACCGCCCTGAAAAAACAGAACAGATCCGTTCAGGGAGTCCAGAGGAGGAACGCGCGCACACACAGTCACACAAGCTTCATGTCAGAGGTCAGAGGTCACAGAGACATGTGATGTCAGCAACATTTAATTATTGATTTGCGGACACGTTTGAAAATGAAGCTGTGACGTCCGGTTGTTTATTCAACTTCCTGTTTGAACGTCAGTGTTTCAGATTCTGTCTCCTGGATCTGGAGGAACTCGGCGGCTTGTTTTAACTTTCATGTGTCCTGACTGAGCGGCTGGTGGATCGAGCCTGGAGGCAGCGGGGCCTGTAAATCTGTTTTAACGGTTTGATTTACGCTCAGTGGATGACTGAGAACACGCTCAGACATCCTCGTGATTGATGATTTAAATGAGCTGGACACCAAAATATTTCCAGGAGGTTAATGGAGACGTTTTATCTGAACTGACCCGAGGAG
The DNA here is from genome assembly GCF_014905685.2 of Nematolebias whitei. Lineage (NCBI taxonomy): Eukaryota > Metazoa > Chordata > Actinopteri > Cyprinodontiformes > Rivulidae > Nematolebias > Nematolebias whitei. Next base: position 15,126,627 of record NC_056499.1, on the reverse strand, counting down.
TTTTAGTTAAGGACGGAGGGATGAAAAGGAACCTACAGACTGGTGTCCTTCTTCTTCTCCTGTTCCTCAACAATGGCTTCCTGTGCAGAAACATAACATCGTTAAGAGCAAATCCTTACTTCACGTTTATTTATCATCTGTGTGCGTCACGGACCCTGATGTTGTTGACGATGGCTGCTCCTTTGCACTCTGCAGCCTCTGGGTTTCCTATCAGGTAATCCCACGCACAGAAAATCCTCCAGCAGAAGGTGAAGTTCTCATCAGAAGCACTGGCCAGACTCAGACGAGAGTTCTTGGCCATTCTGCATAAACGAGTGGTAGAAATGGACCCGAGCTGAAACCCTCAGGCACATTAACAAACCATCAGTGTGCCGATGAAAAACTAAAGATTACTTTCGTAACAGAATGATGAAACTGTAGGCAAACACGGCCATCCCAACAAGGAAGTATGCCAGAGGCAGGCGGTAGCCGGCGCTGCCGATTTTCCTCATCCTGCCGTAGTAACCGTAAAAAAGTACTGAGTACTGCAGGTACCCCTGAGGAGGACAAGAAATGAATGAAGGTTAAATATGACCAGGAAAAGGCAGATTTCCAGTACATCTATAAACACAATGGTGCTAAATTAAACATATATTTAGAATTAAGGATTCACAGCTGAACGCATCATTCTGTCTTTAACCTGAAAGAGAGGAGGATTAAACTGATCCCAGGTCAGCATCTAAATAAAGATCCATTGTGTTTCCAGGTAATGTGCTATTGATCCATCGTTAAAAACGTGATCGCTTACCCCAAGAGACCAGATGGTGTCCAAGTCCTGAGCCGATGGTAGATGCTCCTTGGGAATCGTTTTACTTCTGGTTGTTCCAAACGGAGCTCCGGCCAGCAACTAGTGCAGATAAATAAACGTGTCGTGTCTCAAACATGCCAGTGCACAGCAGAGAAACACGCAAACACCAGAGACAGAAACATGTCAGGTCAGTGCAGGCTCTCAGAAACACATTGGTACAGTTCTACAATCATGTTAGTGATATTCTTTGAACTGAGACGGTCAAGTTTTATTGAACCATCCATCTTTTGCTGGTTTGTTAACGAGTTGTTGTGAGTTTATTTTTGGAAGCTGAATAAAAAAACTGAGTTTGATTCTCAGCTGCTAATCTGAGACATTTCAGATAAACGGTGTAAAGAGTTCAAATGATTTGTGGCTAAAGGCAATTACAGTTTGTTCAGAGCAACATACAGGAACAGGTTATTATCAGTCATCAGTCACACTGAGGGATGGAAGAACAGAAAAAGTCTAAGTCATTTTGTGAGGTCAAACCGAGGCGCTCTGAGTCCGGTTTTTATCTTTCTTCAAATGATTCATCCAGACATAATATGCGACACAAGCTCAAGTCTGTTATATGTAGCTGGATTTTACCCACAAAGGTGAGCGAAAGGTGGGATGTGTGCAGAGGACATAAAAGAGAAATGAGGGAAGGAGACAAGGCTGGGAGAAGAACAGCAGGAGGCACATCTGAGGGAATGACTTGTTTCTAATAAATCCATCCTTCTGTTTGGAGCTTCCTCTATCAAGAATTGTTTCAAATGCTCACAAAAATCAACTTTCCTTAGAAAAATCCATTTGCTTCTTGCATTTTTTTTAATCGGATAACATTTGAAACAGATCACTAACCTCTACTTAGTAACTGAGCTTTAAATCCGTCTGTAAAGTGAATTATTTCGTGATAAAAAACGTTGAGAGACTCACTGACCTCCGGCAGGACGACAAAGGCTCCGGTCATTATGGTGAGGACGATATTGATCCCAAAGAGCCAGCGCAGGAAGATAAAGTAGGAGGCAACACCAGATCCAAAGTGACCTTCCCAATAAAGAAGAAACATGAAACTCAGAATGAAACAGTAAAAAATAAAAACTCTTTCAACACCGACAGTAACACAACTCTATTCTCTAATTTTATTTAACTCGCATCATGAGTTCTTTCATAGATGAGAAATGTTTCTCCTGAAATGTTGAAGAGTAAAACTCCAACATCCATCAACTTCCTTTGCAATATTCTGAGCTATGACAAAGACTGACGTCCATCCATCCATCCATCCTCCATCCATCCATCCTTCATCAATCTATCCATCATCTGGTCCTGGACTCGGGGTAGCAGTTTTAGCAGGGAGGTCCAGACATCTCTTTCCACAGCCACCTCTTCCAGCTCTTCTGGGAGGACTCCAAGGTGTTCCCAGACTTTGCCTGGGTCTTCCCTGGGATCTCCTCCCAGTTGGACATGTCCAGAACACCTACCTAGAGCAGTGTCCAGGGTCCATCCTTATCAGATGTCTGAACCACCTCAGCCATCTCCTCTAGATGTGGAGGAGCAGCAGTTCTACGCTGAGTCTCTGCTGGAGAACTGAACTTCTCACTCGATTTCCTGAGCTGTCCCTTAGTTATGCTGCTATAGGCTGCTGGAGGACAAACTGACCACACTTTTCACTCTGCTACCGTCTTTACTTACTCTTTTAGACCTCCTGGATCCACGATCTGGTTCTTTCAGTCTCTACCCAGAGTTTGTAGCCATAGGTGAGGGTAGGAACGCAGACTGACCAGTAAACAGAGAGCTTCTCCTTACATCTCAGCTCCTTCTTCACCAAAACAAACTGGAACAGACACCACAATACAGCAGAAGCTCCACCAATCCGTCTGTGGATCTCTCGCTCCATTCTTCCCTCACTCGTGAACAAAACCCCAAGATACTTGAACCCCTCCACTTGAGGCAGAACTGCACCCACAACCTGGAGAGGACAGTCTTCCCTCTGACTGAGGATCATGATCTCAGCTCCTAAAATTCTGATTCTCACCCCAGCTGTTTCACACTCAGCTGAGAACCGCTCCAGTGAGAGTTGAAGATCATGATTCATTGACACCAACAGGACCACATCATCTGCAGATAGCAGAGACAGAATCCTGAGGCCAACGAACCAGACGCCCTCTGTCCGCTCAGCTGGCTGCACTGTCCATAAAAGTTATGAACAGAATCGGTGACAACGGGCAGCCCTGAAGTCCAACTCCCACCCTGAAGGGGTCCAACTTACTGCTGGTAATGTGGACCAAACTCTTTAGTTCTAGTGCTTGTATAGGGACAGTTAAACAAACGAAACAAAAATATTATACTAGATCATTTATTTATTGAGGAAAATGATCCAATATTACATATTTGTGAGTGGTTAAAGTATGTGATAGCAATTAATTTGAAGGTGAAATTAGAGTCAGGTGTTTTCAGTCGATGGGATGATGATCATGTGTGAGTGGAAAACCCTGTTTGATTTAAAGAACAGGGATCTATCAAAGTCTTCACAACATGTTTGTGGAAGTGTATCATGGCACCAGTAAAGGAGATTTCTGAGGACCTCAGAAGTAGAGTTGTTGATGCTCATCAGGCTGGAAAAGGTTACACAACCATCTCTAAAGAGTTTGGACTCCACCAATCCACAGTCAGACAGATTGTGTACAAATGGAGGAAATTCAAGACCATTGTTTCCCTCCCCAGGAGTGGCGGACCAACAAAGTTCACTCCAAGAGCAAGGCGTGGAATAATGAGGTCACAAAGGACGCCAGGGTAACTTCAAATCAACTGAAGGTCTTTCTCACATTGATGTTAATGTTCATGAGTCCACCATCAGGAGAACATTGAACTGAATGGTGTGAATGGCAGGGCTGAAGGAGAAAGACTCTGCTCTCCAAAAAGAACGTTGCTGCTCGTTTGCAGTTTGTTAAAGTTCACATGGACAAGCCAGAAGGTTGTTGGAAGAATGTTTTGTGGACGGATGAGACCAAAATAAAACTTTTTGGTTTAAATGAAAAGTGTTATGAGAGAGTGAATGGTTGTTTGTCTCTATGTGTCCCTGTGATGGACTTGCGACATGTCCAGGGTGTACCCCGCCCCTCGCACAGTGATTGCTGGACATGGGCACCGGCGACCTCCGTGACCCAAAATGGAAAAAGTGGGTAAAAGATAATTGATGGATGGATGAAAAGTGTTATGTTTGGAGAAAGGAAAATGCTACATTCCTGCAGAAGAACCTTATCCCATATGTGAAACATGGTTGTGGTAGTATCATGGTTTGGACCTGTTTTGCTTCATCTGGGTCAGGACAGCTTGTCTTCATTGATGGAACAACGAATTCTGAATTATATCAGAGAATCCTACAGGAAAATGTCAGGACATTGGAACTAAATCTCAAGAGAAGGTGGGTTATGCAGCAAGACGATGACCCTAAGCACAACCTGAGTTGCGCTACCAAAGAATGGTTCAAGAAGAATAAAGTTCATGATTTGGAACGGCCAAGTCAAAGTCCTGACATTAATCCAATCCAGATGTTGTGGAAGGACCTGAAGCAGCAGTTAATGTGAGGAACCCACCAACATCCAGAGTTGAGGCTGTTCTGTACAGAGGAATAGACTAAAAGTCCTCCAAGCCGGTGAGCAGCACTGATCAACAGTTACTGGAAACAGTTGCTGTTGTTGCTGCACAGTGGGGGGTCACACCAGATACTGAATGCAACGGTTCACATACTTTTACCACTCACAAATATGTAATATTGGGTCATTTTCCTCAATAAATAAATGACCATGTTTAATATTTTTGTCTCATTCGTTTAACTGGGTTCTCTTTATCTACTTTCAGGACTTTTGTGAAAATGTGATGATGTCGTACGTCATATTTATGCAGAAATTTAGAAAATTCTAAAGGCTTCACAAACTTTCAATTACAAATTACAATTACAATTACAATTAGAGCACCGCTGTACAACTTTTTCCACCTCGACTCCTCGCGTTCGAACCTTCACTGCAAACTCTGAACATCATCGTCCCGCAATGCATTGCATTGTTAAAATAATGACAACGTTCATAATTGAAAAATCCAGTAAACGTACAATTTATTACGTAATTACATATTTCCAGGTGTCACAATAACAGATGCCTTTAGTAGAAAGGGAAATAACATATTAAGGCCAACATGTGCGTGGAGTCAGAGCTCCTTTTAAACTCCTGACAACAGAGGAAAAATGGAAAAGCTGCTTCGGCGCCCTTAATAACTGAAATAAAATAAAACCATAGTGCTCAGAGCACAGTTGCACCTCTGAAGGGGTGTGGGGACATTAGAAAACAACAACAACAAATGACTCACTTTCTATTTTTTTGATCCTGACTTCCCACGGCATGAAGGTCACAACGATGTTGTTCAGCAGACGGTAAAGTTTCTTCAGCAGCTGTAGACGAGGAGAACACCGAGACACAAGAACGTCTGAACACAGATGGAACTAGAACGTGAACTTTTAGGGCACCTCGTCTCGTTCAGATTATTTTACGGCTGATGGTCATTAATGAGGAGAAGGTCACATTTTTAATTAACAAGGAGATAAAACATTAATAATAACTCATTGTGTCTCTTACTAATAAAACTTAATTTATTCAAATGAGGCAAAGCAGCTGAAACATTTTAATTAAACAGAACGATAAAATAAGGCTATAAATTCACTCATTCATCCATGATACTGCAGCTGCCTGTCTCTCTGTTTGTCTGTCTGCAGCTGCCTGTCTGTCTGTCACAGAGAAACGTTGTACTTCCAGTGGAAGGAAAGGCGTCAGCAGCTTTATTCCAACATCTTGCTCTCTGAGCTCATGGAGCGTCTGCAGTGCAGAGCAGCCCTCGTCAGCATGTTGTCGCGGAGATAAATACACTTCAAACAGTCCAGGGGGGAGGGAGACGCCTGAACCAGCTGCCACTTTCCTAGTGTTCCTCTCACCACTGCTCACCATCATGGAGTTGTTCTACTGAAAAGATCTCTGAGAACCTAATAACTAAATGTAAAACCTGTGCCGGCACTGCTGACGATTGGTAGTTAGGTCACACTTCGACCCGACCATCAGGTCTGAGAGGTCAAACCCTCAGCCTTCCTCTGCAGTCTCAAAAACAGGACAGTCTGGAGTTTCTTTGTATTCTCAAAGTCTGGATAAGAAACAAAATGTAAACAGAATCTGAAAAAACATGAATCTTTCCCGATTTATTTTATACATCACAGTTTCTTAAAAACCAATAAATCTAAATTTCTCAGATTTGCTCACGTGAGTGATGGAGATTTGTAGCTCCGTGAAAAAATAAAAAAAATCTCTTCCTGTCACTTCTGTTCCTGCTATGTTTGTGGCTGAAAGTTCTATTCAGAATGAGCAGCAGGACACCTGAGATGAACATCTGCTGCCCAAAGAGAGCGAACTACTCTCACCTGCTGAACTGACAGGTGCGTTTGTGCAGCATCTAATCAGAACCGTTGGTTTTGTCAAGAAAACGCAACGAAGGAGCAGAAAATGACGCAAAAATGAGGAGCTGTGTGCAGTCTTACGGAGTCTGGACCTGAGTCTGTAGCGTTCCTGTTCAAGATGATTGTTACTTCCTGCTGAAGATAATCTCTGGGTATAAACGGGGATACATACATCAGCTCCAGCCGTCTGGTACCCTCTGGTTCTTGTCAGCTGGCCTTCGTACTTCAGGACGATCACTCTCGCCTGCCTGGAAGCAAAAACACAATTCAATAATGCCACCTGATTCACGGATAAAAAAAGGATTAACTAGTTCCTAAAACCAATACAGTAAACCTGTAAATGGTAAATGGACTGCACTTACATAGCACCTTTCTATCTTATCAAGATACTCAAAGCGCTTTACAACACAATCTGTGCCTCATTTACCCATTCATGCAACACTCTACTACATCTCAAGAGTTAATTGAACAAATCATTCTAAAGAGACTAATCAGTGCTTTAGATCACGTTCATACACCGATGGGACACACAGCGAAGGCAATGAGGGGTTCAGTGTCTCGCCCAGGGACACTTCAGCATGTGACTGCTGGTGGATTCAAACCCCCAACTCTTGCATTGGAGGGCGACTGCTCTAACCACTCAGCCACAGCCGCCCTGTAAGGGCAGACTGGTTGGTAACCAGTCAGTAACTGGTCAGTAGCAGGTTAGTAAACAGTCAGTAATGGGTAAGTAAACGATGTCAAGGGATTGTGTATTATTTGTACCCACCAAGCTCCATAATTTTCACTGCTCTTTTATTGTCAATGTACATATTAAAATATTCCATGATACTTATTCTATGTAATAATCATTCTTTATGTAATCGGTCAGTAATGGGTCAATAAACAGTAATTGTCAGTAAACAATCTAGTTACTGGTCAGATAAATCAGTATCTGAGGACAAATTGGTCGGCTTGGGTTTCCTGAGATATCCCTTAGTTCTGCTGCTATAGGCTTAGACTGCTGGAGGACAAATTGACCTCATTTCCTCACTCTGCTGCTCTCTTTACCTGCTCTACTCGGTTTGTGTTTGTAATTATTTCTATCCTTAACGTGTTTTTTTTGGTTGTTTTTTTTACTTTCCTCCAATAGAAAGTACACCTGGACCTGTCGTTCTGTGTTTGTCTGTTTCTACTTCCTGTCCTCTCAAACCCAGCTGGTCGAAGCGGACGGCCGCTCGTCACGAGCCTGGTTCTGCTGGAGGTGTCTTCCTGTTAAAAGGGAGTTTTTCCTTTCCACTGTTGCCTTTGTGCTTGTTCACAATGTGAGACTGCGACAAAGTGAAGATCCAACACAATCTACTGGCTTCCTTAGATAGAGAACTTTTATTAATTGGCTTTTGTAATGTATGTGAATGTTTCTGTACAGTGCCCTTGGACAACTTCTGCTGGGACTTGGAGATCTAGAAATAACCTGAATTGAATTAACGGGTCAGTGAACAGTCAGTAACGGGTCGATAACGGCTCAGTTAAACGTTAGCTGTACGGCCCATGAGGTGAAACTGGTTGATCGTTTTAGCAGAACTCTAAAAACCAAACCAATTTCATTTTAATGTCCTCGCTGGTTTAGTCATAAATTTGAGCTCCCATTCAACGAATAAAATAAATATTTTACTAACAGAGAGTGGTTCCTGAGTAATGGCCTATGATGAGTCTGGGTGTAAAAGCGCAGACTTGCAGCTCATCCCTGATGAAGGTAATAAAAGCTCTGCAGCAATAACATCTCGCTCGTATAAAATCCGTTATCCACGGCACAAAGTCAGCACATCTGAGTGGATTTACTCTGCCTCAGCCTGGTGGTTCTCTGAAAACAGTTAGTGTGCTCCGGTCCTGCACACGCTCTCACAGCTGAACTACCGTAACAACATTCGTGTTAAACCAATGACACCTTATAGCCGTGATTATTTTTTAACAAATGCCTGAATAAATGCAGCTGTTTCGTTCTCTAAGTCTCATTAACTTTATCATTTAATGGGATTAACTGCAGGCTGAACCCAGCTGCTGGTGGAATGGGGGACTGGTTCTGATAAAAAAAAAAAAGTACTTGAACACAAACAGGAAATTAATATTAATCCAGTTAGATGTGTTTAATTTGCATAACATAACAGTTTGCTGTAGGGTTGTTTAACTAACACACACACGTGTACACACACATGCACACACACTTAAAGAGTGTGTGTGCATGTGTGTGTGTGCGAGGAGGGAAAAGCAGCTGAAACAAACCAAACTGGAACAAAGAGCTACTTGAGGACTTTGAGTTTGCGTCTCATGGGCCACGGTCGAGTCCGGATGTTGGCGATGATCTCCTTCTGGTACTGAATGTTCTGGAACATTTCCTCCGGGTCGTTGCTGTCCACCCCCTCATCATCTTTACCTTCGTCATCTGACGAGCTGCAGGGGAACAAAGAACGGGTGCAGAACTTCAGGACTCTGGGGTCTGCAACCAGTGGCTCTGGGGCCACGAGGCACCAAACTGAAACAGAAATCGATTTTCTTTATGTTCCTTACAGGAGCAGGGACACCTCAGGCTGTCAAAGCAATATGGGAGTCAGACTCTCCTGAGACGGTTTGTTTCTATTTCTCTTTGAGAAAAGCTCTACTCAACCTCCTGAGTCCTGTTCTTTGCAAAATGTGGAAACAAATATTCTGCAGAAAACCTGATGCTGAGGACACTGGGTTTGGACCAGGTTCTTTTTCATGGGGACTGAAATTTTCAAATTTTTTTTTTTATTTTACCTCAAATTTAAATTTGTTGGGCAGCATGATGGATCAGTGGTTAGCACTGTAGCCTCACAGCAAGAAGGTCCTGGGTTCAGTCCCCAGATTGGACCTGGGGTCACCATTGACCCCCCTCACTTGATAAAATCAGAACCATCGTTTTTAAAAGTCCAAACCCATGGAGCAGATTTTAAACGCATGGACGAGCTTTGAGCGATGAAGAGGAGCAGCAGGAAGTCCATTAGAATCCAAACCGGACACAAAAAGAAGTTCTGATCAGTGTAGAAAACTGAGTCCAACTCACCCCTGATAGGCTGAATAAATCCTCCTGGAGTTCTTCCGGACACTTTTGTGTCTCTTGGCTGCAGACAGAGTCCTGCTGCTCACAGCTAGAGGGTCAGAACCTGAACTCATGCTGGTTCTGATCTGTCAGGGGGCAGAAGATACCTGCTGCTGGGGAGCAACAGGACATCTTAAGAGCCTGAAGCAGAACCATTGGTCCAATCACAGCCCGTTCAAACCCTTTAAAGGGACAGGATCAGATGCTGCGCGCACACACACACACACACACACACACACACGTTTGTACTTCTATTCTTATCAGGACTTCCATTCATGTCTGTAGAAGAACCTCCTGAGGCGACTTCGAACCAAAACAGTTTTCTGCTCATGTTTCTAGTCTAATGACAGAGTTCTGGTCCTGATGCTCGGCTGTGTCTGGACTCTGGTCGGTTTTTAATGAAATGGAGGAACAGATGGACATAAAGGAGAACTCGAAGGTCTCCAGTTTAATTATCAGATCTTTGATTGGACTCTTTAGACCCATTCAGACCAAAATGTTTCTGCTCACACCAACATCTGCCATACACAGCAGGACGTGACTACAGGAATACACAGAGACACCATAAATGTTGTAAGTGACGGGAAACAGTTTGGCTTTTGGTCAACAGATGATCAGTTTCCAGTAAAACCCGATTAAACCGTACCGATGTCAGCACTCAGCCTCTCTGACAACAAATCAGTTCAAAGTGGATTTTATATTTTGGACAAATATCTAATGGGAGTTATTCCTTTAGTGGTGTTGATCAATAGAAAGGAGATTAAATCTGTTCTCACCACATTTGGTGTTTTAAGCTGATATTTTTAAACCCAAGAGGAACTAAAACAGCAGTTGTTAATACAAGATCCACGTGTCAAAGAGAAGAAAGAAAAGTCGTTTCATCCTCAGGAAAAGCTTTTTTACAGAGGAGCTGCTGACGCTGAAGGATTGTCATCAAATCAACAATTAGCTCCACTAAAACTTCATTAATATAATTATTTGCTCTAAATTTATTCTGCAGACACAAACCAGCAGATTCTGATGAACAGAAACACTTTGTTGTATCAAATGATTAACATCAGAATCAGTATTTAAAGCAGGTTTAGGTGCTGAGGTCATCAGAAACTCCTGCAGAACTGCAACCAGCTTCAACAATCAAGTTTAGGATGAAATAAGCAACTAAAATGTTTTTGTAAGTTATTATATTCTGTATTATATTCAGAGCAGCTTTAAAGAACAAACTCAGCTATTGGATCTGCTCAGGACAGGAAGAGAGCACAAGAACCCAGATGTGATGTGAACACAGCTGGACAGCACCCTCCAGTGGCTGTAGGCCCTATTAGGAAACAAAAATCAAGTTCTGACTCTGAAACGACAAATAAATTACTTTTAATAATAAACAACTGTTTATAAGAAGGCATTATTATTATTTGTTTACCAAATAATAATTGTTATTATAATTTGTACAACACATTATTAAAATAACTGATGACAGGACTTCAGCTTGTGCAGAGATTTGATTATTTTAAATCTCTAAAATGATCCTTCTTCATTCTTTGTTCTTGCTGAAGGTCCTCTGCTTTACCACAATCTTCTCCGCATTAAGAACCATACAGTAAGAAAAAAACCACTTAAATTGTACGGCTGAACACCGTCTAAACGTACAGTAGAAAACACATTCTAACCGTACGGTAGAAAGTGCATTCTAACTGTACGGTAGAAAGCACAGTCTAACCGTACGGTAGAAAGCATAGTCTAACCGTAAGGTAAAAAGCACAGTCTAACCGTACGGTAGAAAATGCAATCTAACCGTACGGTAGAAAGCGCAATCTAACCGTAAGGTAAAAAGCACAGTCTAACCGTACGGTAGAAAGCACAGTCTAACCGTACAGTAGAAAGCACAGTCTAACCGTAAGGTAAAAAGCGCAGTCTAATCGTACGGTAGAAAGCGCAGTCTAACCGTAAGGTAAAAAGCGCAGTCTAACCGTACGGTAGAAAGCACAGTCTAACCGTACGGTAGA
>NC_056499.1:15103682-15115212 GCF_014905685.2 Nematolebias whitei | reverse complement strand
CAGTCTAACCGTACGGTAGAAAGCACAGTCTAACCGTAAGGTAAAAACCGCAGTCTAACCGTACGGTAGAAAGCGCAGTGACTGTACAGTTCGCTTCCTTCTACTTGTTCTTGCTGAGGGTCCTTTGCTTCTCGGCATGCTCCACAATCTTCTCCTCCACATAAAGACCTTTGCGTCGGCGGACAGCGTTCATGTATTTCAGGGCCTGGTTATCAGAATCTGCTTTCTCTCCAAAGTGCAGATATTCTTCTTCTGTGGTGGGAACCCAGTATGGATCACTGCTGATCACCTGGAACGCAGACAGGAAGAGGAAACAAACATAATTAGGAGATGACAAAAAGGCCTCTTCAGTCCTAACAATGGACTGAGTTTCTAAGTTCTTTACATTAACAGGGTCTTTGAAGATAAATGTAGGATTGATCTGAGTGTAATTCACCTCCCAGTGGCTTAAGATCAGCTGAGGACTGGCCAATCCACTCGTTCTCTTACGGATCTCATCAGCAAAGCCAAAACTCTCAGCGACGGGGAGGACCGCCTTGATGATGAACATGTCCGTCCCTTCCTTCATCTCCTCGTGGAGAACTCGACCTTCTCGCTTCCCGAGGACGCCGTAAACCCGTCCTGATGGAGCACAAACAGGAACAAATCATTAGTGTCTCACATAATTCCAGATTTTAATAAAAGATCTATTACTTTTAAGTAAAAAGTATAACTCCCTAGCTGTCACCATGACAACACGAAATTGCTGACAACAAAGAAGCAAGCGAGTAAAGAAACAGCCTGAGAATAAAAAATAAAAAAATAACTCACATGATTAGTCCTTTAATTTGTATTTTTAAGAACCACAACTTAAAACCCAGTTAAATCGGATCAGAAACAACAACACAGGAGGTCGAACCATTGACAAAACATCTGATCATTTTAAGATGTGTCCTCTGAAATAAGGAAAGATGAGATAGAACCACAGCAGACCAACTGGTCTGGTCTGATGAGACCCGTTTGAATGGGTCATTGATTCCAGAGCTCTCTCTGATACGAGCTTCAAATTTTAAATTAAATCCTGATGTCAAAAAATGTATCCTTTAAGGATTTCCCTCTGAACAACAACAACAACAAATTATCTGAAGAGTTTCAGTCAGGGTTTAGTGCTCACCAAAGCACTCTGAATCTGCACTGGTGAAAGTTACTAATGATATTCTCGTGGCCTCCGACCATGGACAGGTGTCACTGAGACTGTGGACCAGGAAGTGGGAAAGATTAGCAAGGGTGAAGTCTGTAAAGTTCTAAAATGAATGAAGAAGGGGAAGGCAGTAGAACCTGATGACATACCAGAGGAGGTTTGGAAATGTCTTGGAGAGATGGCAGTGAAGTTTTTTACTCAAATATTCAATGGCAAATTTGAGGGTGAGAAAATGCCTGAGGAATGGAGAAGTGTGCTGGTGCCCATTTTTAAGAACAAGGTTGATGTACAGAGTTGTAGCAACTACAGGAGAATTAAGTTGATGAGTCACACACTGAAGATCTGGGAGAGAGTTGTGGAAACTAGACTTAGACGAGAGGTGACAATTTATGAGCAGCAGTATGGTTTCATGCCAAGAAGGAGCACCACAGATGTCATCTTTGCTTTGAGGATGCTGATGGAGAAGTACAGAGTTTCAGAAAGAACTTTATTGTATCTTAGTGGATTTAGAAAAAGCATATGACAGAGTGCCAAGGGAGGAGGTGTGGTATTGCATGAGGAAATCTGAAGTGGCAGAGAAGTATGTTAGACTGGTACAAGATATATATATATATATATATATATATATATATATATATATATACATATGTGCTGTGGGAGTGACAGATAGCTTCAAGGTGGAGGTGGGATTGCATCAAGGATCGACTCTGAGCCCCTTCTTGTTTGCTCTGATGGACTGACTAACAGATGAGGTCAGGCAGGAATCCCGGTAGACTATGATGTTTGCAGATGACATTGTGATCTGTGGTGAGAACAGGGAATAGGTGGAAGAGAACTTAGAGAGGTGGATGTATGCACTTGAAAGAAGAGGAATGAAAGTCAGCCGTAGTAAGACAGAGTACATGTGTGTGAATGAGAAGGAGGCTGGTGGAACAGTGAGGCTACAAGGAGCAGAGGTCACAAAGGTACAGGACTTCAAGTACTTGGGGTCCACTGTCCAGGAAAAAGAGGAATGTGGTAAAGCGGTGAAGAAGAGAGTCCAGGCAGGATGGAGTAGATGGAAAAATGTTTCAGGAGTGATTTGTGACAAAAGGGTGTCAGCAAATGTCAAAGGAAAGGTTTAAAATTTTTCAGGTCTCTCTTGTAAATGAGTCCTCGAGGCTCAATGGGATTTACCTGTATAAATAAAGGTTGATTGATTGATTAAAATATAGTGGTGAGACCAGCTATGTTGTATGGTCTGGAGACATAGACATGGACAAAAAGACAAGAAACAGAACTGGAAGCAGCAGAAAGGAAGATATTGAGGTTCTCATATAAGATTATGAATGAGATCATCAGAGGTACAGCACAGGTTGAATAAATGGGAGATAAAGTTAGTTAGTTAAGCCAGATTGAAATGGTTTGGACATGTCCAGAGGAGGGACAGTCGTTTGTATACGTCTAGAGGAGAGACCGTACTTTGGACATGTTCAGCGGCAGGACCATGGGTGTATTGGTAGATTGGAAAATTCTAGTCACGTTTCTAACTGTCCTTCAGACCACAGATCGTGGTCCGTTACAGCTGCTCGGCTTTTAACTGGTACACGTAGGTCTGAGCACATCACACCTGTTCTGTCCTCCCTTCACTGGCTTCCTGTGCGATCCAGAATCGACTTCAAGATTCTCCTCCTGACATATAAGTGCCTAAATGGCCTCACACCACTCTACCTCTCCGAGCTCCTGGAACCATATGTTCCGTCTCGGGCCCTGAGATCATCGGACCAGCTTCTTTTGGTCGTTCCAAAATCACGCCTGAAGCTCCGAGGGGATCGAGCTTTTTCAGTCAGAGGTCCCAACCTGTGGAACAACCTGCCCCTCAACATCAGGCAGGCCTCCTCCCTCCTGATGTTCAAATCCCTCCTTAAAACGCACCTGTTTGCTCTGGCGTTTAATACGGTGTGAGTTAGTTTATTTTGTTCTGTGTACCTCATTTTAAATTCTGTTGTTTTATGATTGACGTTTATTTTTACTGCTTGTTTTTCCTTAGTGTGATCATTAGTGTGTGTTATTGCTCCAGTAATTTTAATTCTGTATGATGTTTTTGTTTTGCTGCCTATGTTTTGCTACATTTCTGTTAAGCACTTTGATAACAGTTTATCTGTTTTAAATTGTGCTCTACAAATAAAGATGACTTGACTTGACTTGACAGAGTCCTTCAGACTCTGGTGATAAACATTTGTGATTAAAGTCTTTTCTTACCCAACACATCTGCTGTGGCGATGATCTCACAGGTATACATGGCAGCCATGAGCCTCTGAGGCTGAGCCTGGAAGGCATGGCGGCATGCCTCCTTCATGGCGGCGATGAGCTGACCCGAAACCGGTCCGTAGCAGTCCGAAGAGTCTGTTCTCTGTTGGGACCCCGCCGTCCCATCCTCGCTGCCGTCTGCTGAAGTCTCTGAAGTCTGACTCTTTGGGGGATTCTGATGAGCTGAAGACAGGACGTCCCACCTTTCGATAGAAAAACAGACCCCCATGAGGGGTTCCTCACACATAGGACCCGACAGAGTCGCCAGCTGGAATCCACTGACAATACTGTTGTCAAGGTCTCTAAAAGCAGGAACTGGAGCTGCATCTAGATCAGTTCTGTCCAGCCAACTCAGGCACTGCCACACCGAGGGCCGGGTGTAGTCCTTAATGTTGTTAAGCAGAATGTTTGGACCGAACCTGAAAGAATAAAAACATTGGAACATGGCTGTGTTGATCTGGAATTATCGATTAAACATAGTCAGTTTTAAAGGTCCTTTACACCCCCAAACCAGGAGACTGTCTCCTGTAGAGACTCAACCCAGGAGATAATCTCCTTTAGAGCCCCAACCCAGGAGACTGTCTCTTGTAGAGCCCTAACCCAGGAAACAGTCTCCATTAAGAACTCCAGTCAAGGAGACAGTCTCCTTTAGACACCTCTCCCCCAGAAAAAATAAAAATAAAACACAATAAAATCTTGGTAAAAATAAAATCAATTGTTTTGAGGGATTTTATTGGGTTTTTTTTTTTTGTTTGTTTGTTTCTATAAGAGTTAAAGCAATAAAGTCAGACCTGCGAGGACCAAAAGCCCAGATCCGATCTATGGTGTTCTTCCACTTCCATCCCTGCAATAAAGTCTCTAGTTGGACTTTCAGTCCAGCAATGTCCTCCAGGGTCCTGCGACTGAGATCCACAGTCCTGCCCTCCCTAAGGGACATGTTGATCAGCTCCAGAGTCCGGATAATCTCAGAACTTCTCTCCAACAGACTGGTGACCTCTGTGAAGAGAAACAGCATTATAGCCTGGATTTTACAAACTGTTATTTTTTACTTTTCTATGAAAACTACAGAACCAGTTAGAAGTTCAGACCCACCGACCCACTTACCGATCCACTTGTCAGAATTGATCTGGAATGAGCCTGTGTTTGAGTCAGATTCTGGTTCTGAGTTTAGGTCTGAGTCTTACCTTGTGGTAAGGGGATGGCCCGGACGCTGACAGTGGCCTGTCTGTTGGGAGTGGTAAGGGTAATGAGACCACCAGTGTCAACATGCAGGGTATCAGATACACGACCCTGAGGAACCTCTTCTTTCACCTGAAAAGAAAAACTTAAAAAGTTTATTTTATACCACCTGGTGTTTCTGACCTGTCCAGGTCCACTCAGGTTCTGTAATAAGCCGTATTTAAACAAAATGAAGAGAACTTCTCTGAACCTCCTGATGACCCATGGTTCTGTTCCTGCAGGGACTCACCTGATGAATAACAGCAACTTTCTGCTGTCTGCCAAGCTCCTCGTTCACCATGTCCACCTTGGGAGGACGAACCACAGTCTCTCTGAAGGGGATGATAGGCTTTGACACGCTGATGTCGATTTTAGCAAACCTTCACAAACAAACAAACAAACAAACGATTCTTCTGTTTTATCTAGGACTGGAACAGGAGGAAAAGATGGTGGTGATCAAACAGTTTGGCTTTGCGCCAGGACTTCAAGCCCACACCACACACACCGCAGTGGGGGGTTGGTTGGTCCTCAATTTCTACCCATACCACAGACAGACGGGAATCTGTGAAACTCTGCAATGGACATTTAAGACCTTTAAACAGAAAAACGGTTAAAGAGCAGCAAGAAGGAACTCTGGGTTCTTCCATGTCGATCTCAGAAGGTTTTATCCCGAGATCAAAACAGAAACGAGTCATCTCAGCAGACGTAAAGAAAACAATGTGGGGAGTGGTGGCACAGAGGTTAGAGAAGATGGGCCTGTGATCGGAAAGTCACTGGTTCACCTCCCGGTACCGTCAACATCGAAATGTGGGTGGAAAAGGTGAAACACCCGCACCTGCCTCCACCCTCATTTGCCCCATTCTGGGCCCTTGAGCAAGGCTCTTAACCCCCACCATTTGCTCTCAAAAACAGGTCTCTCTTGAAAATGAGTTCTCGTGACTCAATGAGACTACCTGTACAAATAAAGGGTAAATGTAAAAAAATATAATGTTTTAAAGCCTGGGACACAAACTAACATTTAAACTATTTATTTTCAATCATTTTACTTTAACACCTGGTCTAAAATAAAAATATGACCTAACAAGCGCACCGCGTTCGACAGCAATCTATAGCAATGGACTGGACAAGTAAAGACCTGGTTTTAACTTTGACCTTGAATCTAAGGTGATGGATGTGTACAAGAGCCTCCGTCTAGTGATGAAGCAGATGGAGATGAAATTTCATTAAACTGTTGAGTGGAGAAGAAGTTATGGGTGGAGCCAAAACCAAAATACGTCTCGCTGTTCGTCCAACAAAAAGAGAAGAAAAAGAACTCACCGCTCTCTGAGGTCATCGAGGCAGCGCTGCAGATGGACCTCACCAGCTGTCACCAGAACATGTTCTCCTGTTTCCTGGATCAGAACCTCAGCACAAGGATCCGCTTGGTTCAACAGACGCATCCCGCGTACCAGCTTCGGCATCTCACCTGAAACGACACAGAAAGAGGAACGGGTTTGAACCTGAGCAGGATCTGCAGCAAGTTCTCCTCTGGGTCCACAGAACGTCCTGCTGCAGAGGAGAACGTGAGGACGCCAACCCAGAACGTCCACACAGGTTCTCTTAAGAGGAAGATGAGGAAGTTGTTCACCCAATCATTACTGCCCTTGAGTTTCATTTCGTCCACTGGCTTATGAGATATTTTACTAACAGGCTGAGTTAAAGACATGAGTTTTTTTCTGAAATGTTATTCCACAAACTGAACACAGGCAGAACCAGGTGAGGAACACCTTCTGGTACCCACCCGGATGTTTGGGCTCTATGGCGACACGTACGATGGGCGTGGCTTCAAAGTTGAGTGGGGTAAAGGGAGGGCAGGCGGGGGAGGTCGACAGGGTGGCAGACTTCAGGATAAAGTCCTCCAGTCCTCTAAGACCTGCAGGACCAAGAACACATGGAAACAGCAACAGTTTTTATTTTAAGATTTCCATTTTAGAACATAAAACCATATGGTTCTCTACAAATTAGAACACAAGAACACAGAACACATGATGTTTTACACAAACAGTCTTTTATTCGACTAAGCATAAATGCTTAAACTAAACTATCTTAATAAAGTGATGCAGAATAATCTCCAGCTCTAAATGAGTTTACTTTAATCTTAATGTTAATTCCTGAACAGAAGGGTGAACTGACTGAAAAGAATCATTCAATTTTAAACTGTGTAGTGTTCGACTGATTTCTACAAAAAAATAACTTTCAGCTGGAAACACAATTGAAGCAAAGTTACAGTCTCAAGGCTCGGGACTATGACCCAACCTTTCAGCCTGTTAATGCCTCTCTGGGCTCAAAGTGAGCATCAGTACCAGAGTTTAGTGAGACATCACTTCTCAAAAACCTCACAGAACTCAGGTTTCAGTTTCGCTGTGTCATGACTATTTCTGATTCATAGAGGATCAGGTGATGGATTTTTCATTTCATCTTTATTTAACCAGGCATAAACACTAAGAACAAATTCTTATTTACAGTATTGGCCTGGCCTCATCCAGGATCAATGATTGGGTAAATCAGAGGCAGAGCCTGGCGAGAGAATATGAACAGTGGTTCTCTTCATATCCAGTCTGTCCTCAAAGAAATGGGGACTCTATCCCAGACTTAAATTACCAGCAAACACGTAGAACACAGCCTGAGCCCAGCCTCCTTTAGGAGAAAACGGTCTTTGAGCTCCACCTCCTTTAGGGGAAAACAACCTTGATGCCCCACCTCCTTTAGGGGGAAACAACCTAAATGCTCCGCCTCCTTTAGGAGGAAAAAACCAAATGCTTCGCCTACTTTAGGGGGAAACAAACTAGATGCGCAGCATCTTTTAGGGGAAACAATCTCTGAGCTTCACATTTTAAAAGAGAAAACAAATTCACTGCCTCCTTTAGAGGTTAACAACCCAGATGCTCCACCTCCTTTAGGAGGAAAACAACCTAAATGCTCCGCCTCCTTTAGGAGGAAAAAACTAAATGCTCCGCCTCCTTTAGGGGGAAACAAACTAGATGCTCCGCCTCTTTTAGGGGAAACAATCTCTGAGCTTCACATTTTAAAGGGGAAAACAAATTCACTGCCTCCTTTAGAGGTTAACAACCTAGATGTTCCACCTCCTTTGGAAGAAAACATCCTCAGAGCACTGCCTCTAATGGGAAACAACCCCTAAACTTTGACTGACAGGGAAGGAAATTCATGAAATCTTCCAAGTAATGCTTTACTTTTCTTTAAAGCAGCAAACATGCTTTAAATAAAGCTAAAGCATTACTTTGAAGTTTACACATATTAGGGGATGTCAAGTAAATACACACTTGTAACATATCTAAAATACACCTGCAGTATGTCTGCAATATACCTAAAACACACGTGCAATACATCTAAAATGTACCTGCAATTTATTTAAACAAGGTCTTCCTGCCAACTTTTCTGATATATCTTTATGACTCAAGGCTTTTTCTACACTCAGTAGAAGGCAGAGAACACACAAACTTCTATTGACTGCCATAATAAATGAATGTCATACCTTCTACAAAATGGCTTTAGAAACATGAAATTTTAAGATAATGACTACTGAACTCTCCTAATGTTCATAGGTAAACCACATATTAATACATTTTAGTTTTCACTCAGCAACTGCTTGTTTAAAGCTTATTTAAAAAAGGGTTTCCAGACTAACACCAAAGACTCAGTTCCTGACATGGCAGGATGTATCTCTGAACCTGCTGCTCTCTGGATCTAAGGATCTCTAAGGAAGTGAGAATATAAAAGGTCCCAAAAGCAAACTGGACCAAAGGACAGTCATATTTATTTACCGAGAACATTTCCAGCAGGAACCTCCTGCAGCTCCTCCAGCTCTCTGCCCATGAGAAGGTAAAGGTTCTCCACAGAACAGCAGGAGAGATGAGGAACCTCAGACACACAGTCTGAAGCTCTGCAGCCCTCTGGAAGCTGCAATATGTTGGAAAAGATTAGAAACAATCCAAATATTTCAGAAAACTCCCTAAGTATTCATCCATCCATTTATTAGCTTTACTTGTTTCTTCTTTTTTGGATTGCGGGGGTCACTGGTGCCCATGTCCAGCTCTCACTGTGCGAGAGGCGGGGGACACCTGGACAGGTCTCCAGTCCATCACAGGGACACATAGAGACAAATGAGACAAACAACCATTCACGCTCTCACTCACACCTAGAGACAATTTAGTTAACAATCAGCCTAACATGCCTAACAGCAAATTCAAGACGCCGCAACGACTCGAAGAGAAAGTTTGTTTCCAACATGTTCTGAATCTATGTGACGCTGAGACACAGAACCGAGACCCTCCAGACTGGACTAGGTTTGAAGAGTCCTTCAGCAAAATGAGAAACTGGTTCCTGCATTCGTGAGGAGCAGTGATCTCTGAGCACGACACACAAAAACTCAGGAGATCCATCAGACCGAAGGTCTTACCGAACGCAGGCCCTGGACCGGGTCATACTTGGGTCCCAGCACAAACAACCGTTGACCTTTCTTCACCATCCCGCTGTACACCCGAGCAAACGCGATGAAGACCTCCTTCGACTCCTCTTCCTCCTCCGCTTTTGAGTCCGTTAGTGTCAAAGTTTCCATCTGAGCTGAAAGAAGGAGAAACAACAAATATGAGGTCAGGTTAGAACCAAACACTTTCCTTCTAGAGCGATGTGGTTCTGTTAACAGCACACGCACACACACAAGGACAGGGACTACAGGTAACTGAACCCTCACCTGAGCTGGGACCAGCAGCTGGTTCTGAGCAGGTGACCTCTGTCCCGGTCCGATTAGACGCCATCCTCTCGGCGTGTCTCTGCCGGGCCAGCTCCCGGCGCTGAGCGATCTCCTCCAGGTTCAAGGGTCTAAAACACAAAGATTGGATCAGGTTGAGGCTCACCTCAAAGTTCGAATCAGGTTGAGGCTCACCTCAATGATCGGATCAGGTTGAGGCTCACCTCAAAGATCAGATCAGGTTGAGGCTCACCTCAAAGATCGGATCAGGTTGAGGCTCACCTCAAAGATCGGATCAGGTTGAGGCTCACCTCAAAGATCGGATCAGGTTGAGGCTCACCTCAACGCAGGAGCTATAAGAAGGTACAGTTTTTTGTTTTGGCGTTGCCCTTACGTTCAGTTGCAAACACCCTTTTGTTAAATTTGTTTTGTTGAAAAAACTCATGGCGACCTCTGACCTTCGGGGCAGTTAGGGGTTTTAATTTGGCATGAACTAAATAGTCTTTAAAGTTTTTACTTCTTCTATAAGTCACAATAATTTTGTGATTTGTTAGAATCTGGCTTTCTCCTTTAAACTGCTCAAAGTTCTTTTTTTTTTTTTACATTTTTGACTAATTGTACTGCAGACAGAGAACAGGTTGCTACAACAGTAGGTCTGGTTTGCAGGAAGGTTTTTAAACATTTCCTCAGGAAAGACCTCGAGTGCCCTCTTGTGGAGAAACATGAAACAGCAGCTTGGTTGCAGCTTTAAAGTCAGATTACTGTGTGCAGCTTCTGTGGAATCTCAATAGCTGTGACTTTATTAATCCAGCATGTGTGTGTTGGGTGGTGGCTGGCTTTACGTATGTATGTAATGAGTGTGTGTCAGTTTTGTTAAAAAAGACTAACATCCGACCTGTTGCATGTGTTAAATTGAGGGCCTTTATAAGAACCAGTAGTTGTGTCCAAGAAATCAACTGTTGTGTAACTGGTAGTGACTAAGTTTTATGGATGGATGTCGTGTGTTTAGTGAGTCCAAGAAGTCCTTAAAGTCCCTCTCTGAGTAGGTCCAGACTCCCCACATATCGTCTAAGTACCTGTAGTAATGCATAGGTTTCTTTTGACAACGCTGAGTTTTTCCATTCGGTCGTAAATAGATCTGCTTAAGCAGGGGCAAACTTTTTGCACATGGCTGTGCCTTTAATTTGTAAAAATAATTCCCCATTGACCTTCATGCATGTACTTCCTGTATATCTGTGTAACGTGTCCTGAAAATCAGTCCTCGCAAGTAAAAACAGGTTGAAAATCTTCTGTCGAGTGTGGCTCCTTTGAGTAAGTGAGATAAAGTGAGAATATTTTCTCCAACAGTTTCATTTGCAACTTTAATCTCTAATGTTGTTTTACGGTAATTAACTTTTATTTCTGTTGCCCTGAACTCATGCTGGCTGCTGTTGAAACATAAAGTTTATTTATAGAACATTTATATTTACAGTATACACAACCAAACTGGACCTTCCTGAGTCTGATTCTGTCCAAACATCTGATCTAGATCTTTCCAACGAGTTCCTCAACACAGAGGGAATGAAACCAGATGTACCTCTGTCTGAACTGAGGGAGCGCCTTAGAGTCCACAGCAAACATCTTCGACACAAAGATGATGACAGGAGCGTCTTCCTCACTGGAACATCGAAGGAACACTGAAGAAAAAACAGAAGAAGAAAAAATATAAAATGTAAAACATAAAACAAGTTGAACACCTGAAAACATTGTTCAATGGACCCGTTTCTGGTCAGAGCCCGTGTCCCTTTTCAGGTCTTGGGGTCTGCACCCACTTTCAGGTCTTTGGGTCTGTACCCGCTTTCAGGTCTTTGGGTCTGTACCCGCTTTCAGGTCTTTGGGTCTGTACCCGCTTTCAGGTCTTTGGGTCTGTACCCGCTTTCAGGTCTTGGGGTCTGTACCCATTTTCAGGTCTTTGAGTCTGTACCCGCTTTCAGGTCTTGGAGTCTGTACCTGCATTTAGGTCTTGGGGTCTGTACCCGCTTTCAGGTCTTGGGGTCTGTACCTGCATTTAGGTCTTGGGGTCTGTACCTGCTTTCAGGTCTTGGGGTCTGTACCTG
>NC_056499.1:15086107-15103672 GCF_014905685.2 Nematolebias whitei | reverse complement strand
GGTCTGTACCTGCTTTCAGGTCTTGGGGTCTGTACCTGCTTTCAGGTATTGGGGTCTGTACCCGCTTCAGGTCTTTGGGTCTGTACCCGCTTTCAGGAGTCTGGGGCTGTTCATGGTTTCAGATGTAGGGCACTGTACTATACCTGGTTTTAGGTCTCGGGTCTGTTCAGGTAGTGAGTCGAACCTTCTAGCTCCAACACTCATCAGTTTCTCCACCCGCTCTGAGGTCATGTCTAAAGGACTGGGAAGCTTCTTGCAGACCATGGCTGCACCTCTGGTCAAGGAAAACTGAAAACCATCAAAGAACTGAATAACCGGTTCCTTGAGGAGCCAATCAGCAAACAGGATTCATGAAACTTAAAGGATACCAAGGACAGCCTGAGACACTGGTAACCACTGGTTACAGATAGCAGACAGCAGCACCTTAGGGTCAGAGTGACGCAAGTCCCTGTCCATGACCTTTACCCCCAGTGATGTCACCACCTTTTCCACATTTTCCTTATCTCTGAAGACAGAAAAGCAAAGCAGAACTTAAGGAACATGACGACAGCATGATGTTTGTTTTTAATTTTCTGATGTCTTGCTTAAAATTTTCTGATAATGTGGAATAATCACAGAAATAAGGTAAATCTAAAAATGTTTTTCTGTTTCCAAACACCCAAAGCACCGGGACCAGGGATTAAAGCAGAAAAAAAATCTTGACTGAAATGTTTTCTACACCTAGAAGTTACCCCCAAGCACCCCCCACACATCTGAGAGCTTGTTCCAGCACACAGGTCACTTCTCAAGTTTTCTAGTAAAGAGGATTATACTGAGTAAATGTATCTGTGTACATGACCATAGTAAAAAATACACAGTACAATGAGTAAATGACCTTAGTAAAAGTATGCAGTATAAGGAGTACATGACCTGAGTAAAAGTACACAATAGTCTGTACATGACCATAGTAAAAGTACACAACATACTGTGTACGACCTTAGTAAAAGTGCACAGTATACTGTGTACATAACAATAGCAAAAGTACACAGTACACTGTGTACATGACCATAATAAAAAACCACAGTATGCTGTGTACCTGACATTAGTAAAAGTACACTGTATGCTGAGTAAATGACTTGGTAAAAGTACACTGTATGCTGAGTAAATGACCTTATTAAAAGTACACAGTACATTGAGTAAATGACCTTAGTAAAAGTACACAGTATAGTATGTACATGACCTTAGTAAAAGTACACAGTATAATACTGTATGTATATGACCTTAGTATAAGTACACAGTACACTGTGTACATAACCATTGTAAAAGTACACTGTATGCTGAGTACACTGTAGACTGTGTACATGACCATTGTAAAAGTACACTGTATGCTGATAGACCATTGACGTTAAAGATACTGAATCTTGGGCCTCACACTAAAATACAAATGAACATTTGAGGCTCGGAGGCAGAATAAAGTCTCAAAACAAAAATAATCTATAAACAGAACTTTCTTTCTATAAACTATTGTTATATTCTGTAAATTTTTATATGTACAGAAAACTGCATGATTAAAACAAAGTGCTGTGTTGGTCTGAACGTACCTTCTGGTAACGACTGCATCGTATAAACTCCAGATGTTATCGAGGACGAGCTGCACAAACAGAGGTTTCTTTCCTTTGGCCTGCAGGAACACAACGTGGAAACACGACTCGTCTCATGCACACAAATCATTTCAGTACTTCTGCTTCTTTGATTCTCCTTGAGTGGATCACAGCTCGATGTGCTCATGTCGGTGAATCTAACTGAGCTGCTGATCGGTTCTCAGTCTGAACGTTTAAAATCTCTTGGTTCCTCTCACATCACAAACCCTACATTCACCCTTTTTATCTCCATTTCATGAAAATATTCAGGTCAACTCCCAGGAATCAGATGAGAAGAGCCTGCACCTGTTAAAGTACCTGAGCTCCTGTCATGATCCTCTTTGCTTTGAAGTTCAGATAAAAATCTCCCCACAACGTTTTCAGCAGGACCTCGGTCTTTATTCCCATCCTCCGTCTGTAGATCTCTGCAAACTGCTGGATGCTGAAAAACACACATAAAAACAGTAACGCGCAAGTTTCCAAGCATCTAAAGTGAATTTGTCTGATCACAGCAGCGTCGGAGTGGAACGACACTCTGTCTGAAGGCTAACGGAGCGACTGAGTCCTGAAGTACCTGAAGCCCCACCCATCGATGGCGCTGGCAAACACCACGTTCCCCTGGTCAGGAGAAAAGTAGAGATGGGAGTCATCGACGTCCTCCAGCCCGGCGCTCCAGTCATAAACCTGGTCTTCACCCGAGACCTCCTCCTCCACCTTCACCTTCTCCTTCTCCTCCTTCTCCGCTCGCTCCTCCAGAACTTTGGACGTGAACAGAGTTCCTGTCACTGCGTTCACCTGCAGAACAAACAGCCTTCCTTACACAGAACCTGGGGGAACCCCGCACCTACAGCCTGATGTTTGGCACCAGGTGGAGCCCTCACCTGCTCCAGGATCTTCTGCAGGTGGATGTAAGCTTCCAGAGGAGTGAGCTTCAGCTCCAAGATCAGTCTGTCCATCTTATTGATGACGAGAACCGGTTTGATGTTCTCCAGCCACGCCTGACGGAGAACCACCTGGGTCTGCAGACAGAATCAGTTTAATCAGATGGATGTCCCCCCCCACCCCTGACCTCTTCACCAAACTGCTGCTGACAAGACCAAGAACGTTCCCATTAAATACATGTTTTTTATGGGCTCGCGAAACTAAATCAGACGTGATGATCTGTTGGTCTTATCTGAAGTAAAAACTCTGAAGAGGCTGGACCAGCAGGTGAAAGGTGAGCAGACGGGTGGTGTTTACCTGAGGACACACCCCTTCCACAGCGTCAACAACAACAACAGCTCCGTCACACAGACGCACCGCCGTGGACACCTCTGACGAGAAGTCCACGTGACCCGGAGAGTCGATCAGATTTATGAGGTACTCCTGACCACCTGAGGAGCACAGAGAGAACAAAACCCAAGGTTCAATCAAAACCATCTTCAGAACGTCAGAAGCAGAGCTCATTTCAAACGGACCGAGGCAAAATCCAGAACAGTTCTCAGGTCAGACGGGTCCAAATCTCAGGTTCTGTTTGGAAAACACGGACACCCCGTCCACTGTACTAAAGAGGAGCAGGACCATCCAGCCACTTACCAGTGAACAGTTCAGCAGTCTGCCTCTTTGATGGTATGGGGGTGCATTAGTGCTTCTAACATGAGCAGCTGACACAGCTGGAAAAACTCCAGCAATGCAGAAAAAACATCTGTAGGTTTTAGATGTAAATGTTGGCAGCAGCTGTCAAAACATGATCACCCACCTCTCTTCTTTGGTGGTGGGTGATCATGTTAGATATGTTTACACGCGTGGCATTTAACACTCATTTTGACCCAAGGGCAGCAGCAGGGTCCTGGTGCTGTGACCAGGAAACAGGTGACACCTCTACAAACAGACTCCCAATTATTCTCCATGCTGAAGCTGTCTGCTGCAGGTAAGACACTGACAACACAACATTTCAACCTTTGAAAACAAACAGGTTCATTTATTTAAACGTAGAAATAAATGTTTGTGTTTCTGTCGGTGCCACGGCTGCTGTGAACTGGATCAGTACCGGTGCTGTAGTGCAGAGAGATGGCGCTGGACTTCATGGTGATTCCTCGGACCTGCTCATCCTCTCTGCTGTCCAGATACCTCAGCTGGAACATCAAGACAGAACACTGAACAGAGCTGAACAGAACCTCAGCTGGAACATCAAGACACCACACAGAACTGAACAGAACCGGTCCCAAACACAATCCCTTACCTTCCCGGCCAGCCGGTTCGATATGATCCCGTTACTCGCTACGAGGCAGTCAGCCAGC
This sequence comes from Nematolebias whitei, assembly GCF_014905685.2. Lineage (NCBI taxonomy): Eukaryota > Metazoa > Chordata > Actinopteri > Cyprinodontiformes > Rivulidae > Nematolebias > Nematolebias whitei. The sequence goes on along the minus strand of NC_056499.1, from coordinate 15,099,774 downwards.
GTGGTTTTACCTGAAAACATGGATCATCAGTTCAGATTTAAACAGGAAGGAAAAACTAAACATCAACTGTCTGACCTGGGTCACTGACCAGAACCTCAGCTTTCAGATCCAGGTTCCTGGTCTGACTCCTGACCTAGGTCAAAGATCAGAACCTGAGACCTCTCTCAGGTTCCCGGTCTATGGGATTAAATTGACATTTGGGACTAGTTTGAAGTACTTGAACAGAACCTGCAGATGACCCAGATGAGACCACCTGAACCTCTGTCTTACGGGGAGCACGTCTAAGGTTTGGCTGGTCTCACTCAGACCCATCAGAGCTAAGGTTCTGCTCGGTATCCGATCAGACACAGACCCGACACGTGGGTTCTCACCGTGATCAACGTGGGCTAAGATGCAGAGGTTCCTGATGTTAGCCGGGTTCCTCTGCAGAACCTTGATCCTGTCCAGGTTGGTGGTTCCCATCCTGAACCTGACGAACAACAGAACCAATCTGAGCGGACCACAGGAGCAACCGGACCGTTTATCAGGGAACACAGAAAATGTTAGCAGCAAACATATATCTATGGCAGCAAACGCTCGCCTTAAAAACAAAGAAACTCAGACAGAATCAGAAAAAAACAGACAAGCTGGGTCAGACTCGGTTCTGACCGGACTGGCTAACATGAGCAGCTAGCTCAAATCAAACCCCGGAGCGGGAAATGTTCACCGACTTCTGTCTGAACATTCTTAAACTCATGTCGGCGGCGGACATACTCGTTCTCACGCGGAAGTTGGTGAGACTAAACCACGCCCACCGGCCGTAGCCCGTTGGTGCTGCATTCACGGTACATGGAAAAAGTGAGAATTATCATGATTCGTCTTCTTTTTCTTCTTCTTCTTTCGGCTTTTCCCTCTTCAGGGTTCGCCACAGCGAGTCATCCTCCTCCATTTCACTCTGTCCTCTGCATCCTCTGTCCTCACTCCAACTACTTCCATTCAACCTTTATTTAGACAGGTTAATCCCATTGAGCCTCGGGGACTCAAGAGCGACCTGATTTTATCAAAGAGTGATGACAAGATCCATCCATGTCCTCTCTAACTGCATCTATATGTCTCCTCTTTGTCTTTTTCCAGGCAGCTGCATTTCTAACATCTTTCCACCAATATTCCCACTGTCCCTCCTCTGGACATGTTCTGGACCTTCTCAGTTCTGGACAGTTCTGGACCTTCTCAGTCTGGCCTCTCTAACTTTATCTCCCAGTTGTTCAGCCTGTGCTGTACCACTGATGATCTCATTCCTAATCTTATCCATCCTTGTCACTCCTTAGGAGAACCTCAACATCTTCCATTCTACAGGTCCTTCTCAAAAAATTAGCATATTGTGATAAAGGTCATTATTTTCCATAATGTAATGATAAAAATGAAACTTTCATTTATTTCAGATTCATTGCACACCAACTGAAATATTTCAGGTCTTTAATTGTTTTAATACTGATGATTATGGCATACAGCTCATGAAAACCCAAAATGCCTGTCCCAAAAAATTAGCATATTTCATCCCACCAATGAAAGACAAGTGTTTTTAATACAAAAAATGCCAACCTTCAAATAATCATGTTCAGTTATGCACTCAATACTTGGTCGGGAATCCTTTTGCATGAATGACTGCTTCAATGCGGCGTGGCATGGAGGCAATCAGCCTGTGGCACTGCTGAGGTGTTATGGAGGCCCAGGATGCTTCGATAGCGGCCTTGAGCTCATCCAGAGTGTTGGGTCTTGCGTCTCTCAACTTTCTCTTCACAATATCCCACAGGTTCTCTATGGGGTTCAGGTCAGGAGAGTTGGCAGGCCAATTGAGCACAGTAATACCATGGTCAGTAAACCATTTACCAGTGGTTTTGGCACTGTGAGCAGGTGCCAGGTCATGCTGAAAAATGAAATCTTCATCTCCATAAAGCTTTTCAGCAGATGGAAGCATGAAGTGCTCCAAAATCTCCTGATAGCTAGCTGCATTGACCCTGCGCTTGATAAAACCCAGTGGACCAACACCAGCAGATGACATGACACCCCAGTGACTGTGGAAACTTGACAATGGACCTCAAGCAATGTGAATTCTGTTTCCTCTCTTCCTCCAGACTCTGGGACCTTGAATTCCAAAGGAAAAGCAAAATTTACTGTAATCAGAGAACATAACTTTGGACCACTCAGCAGCAGTCCCAGGCAAGATGCTTCTGACTCAGTCTCTTGTTCAAGAGTGGCTTGACCTGGGGAATGCGGCACCTGTAGCCCATTTCCTGCACATGCCTGTGCACGGTGGCTCTGGATGTTTCTACTCCAGACTCAGTCCACTGCTTCCGCAGGTCCCCCAAGGTCTGGAATCGGCCCTTATCCACAATCCTCCTCAGGGTCCGGTCACCTCTTCTCGTTGTGCAGCGTTTTCTGCCACACTTTTCCCTTCCCACAGACTTCCCACTGAGGTGCCTTGATACAGCACTCTGGGAACAGCCTATTCGTTCAGCAGTTTCTTTCTGTGTCTTACCCTCTTGCTTGAGGGTGTCAATGATGGCCTTCTGGACAGCAGTCAGGTCAGCAGTCTTACCCATGATTGCGGTTTTGAGCAATGAACAAGGCTGGGAGTTTTTAAAAGCCTCAGGAATCTTTTGCAGGTGTTTAGAGTTACGTCGTTGATTCAGATGGTTAGGTTAATAGCTTGTTTAGAGAAACTTTTCATGATATGCTAATTTTTTGGGACAGGCATTTTGGGTTTTCATGAGCTGTATGCCATAATCATCAGTATTAAAACAATTAAAGACCTGAAATATTTCAGTTGGTGTGCAATGAATCTGAAATATATGAAAGTTTCATTTTTATCATTACATTATGGAAAACAATGACCTTTATCACAATATGCTAAGTTTTTGAGAAGGACCTGTACTACTTCCAGTGTTCTCCTCTTTTTGTCCATGTCTTCGTCTCCAGACCATACAACTCTGGTCTTGTACTTTTCCTTTGAACTTTGTCGACACCCTTTTGTTGCAAGTCACTCCTGAAACTTTTCTCCATCCTGCCTGGACTCTCTTTTTCACCTTTTTACCACATTTCCTATTTTCCTGGAGAGTGGACCCCAAGTACTTGAAGTACTGGACCTTTGTGACCTCTGCTCCTTGTAGCCTCACTGTTCCACAGTAAGGCTCACCAGAATTGTCACGATAGAGGAAAAATAATATAATTGATTTCTGTTGTCAGGCAGCACGGTGGCGCAACTGGTAGAGCTGCTGCCTCTCAGCAAGCAGGTCCAGGATTTAAATCCCAGTCCGGGGGCCCTTCTGGGTGGAGTTTGCATGTTCTCTCCGTGCATGCGTGGGTTTTCTCCGGGTACTCCGGTTTCCTCCCACAGACCAAAAACATGCATGTTAGGCTGATTGATAACTCTAAATTGTCCCTAGGTGTGAGTGAGAGAGTGAATGGTTTGTCTCATTTGTCTCCATGTGGCCCTGTGATGGACTGGAGACCCGTCCAGGGTGTACCCCGCCCCTCGCACAGTGATTGCTGGACATGGGCACCGGCGGCCCTCGTTACCCAAAATGGAAGAAGCGGGTAAAAGATAATGGATGGATGGATGAAATTAAAAAATATATATATGTTTAAACCGAATTAAAACAGATGAACAGAAATGTGACGAGCTTTTTGGGATTTTATGACTTAAGCTTTTTAGAGGGTTAAAATAATGAATATAGCTCTGAACCTTCTCTGAATATTTACACAAAATAATGATCAAATGTCTGTGTTCTCCTTGTTTATTAAATAAATAATATTAAAGAAGAGAAAACAGTTTCAGTGTCAGACATTTATGGATGTCAGACGAAAATTTCACTAAGAAGCTGAAAATACAAAAGGAGGTGGGCAGTTTCTGTTTCACTTGAACTACACGTACATGGCTCAACATTTAAATATTTTAAATGAAACATCATTAACAGGCTAGAGTGAAAAAATTACTTCAAAATGTATTTCTTTAATTTAAGCAAGACGGGTAAAGAAAAGTCAAAATATTTTTTTCCTTAAAAAGGTTTTAATGTTGTCTGATAGAGAGCATTAAATTTACGAGTTGTTTGAAAATCAAGTCAGTGAATTAATTGTTACACTTCCTGTCAGGTAGATTAACGGCACGTGAAAGAAAGAAGGGTTTAATCTGTGAGAAAAACTGGAGAAGAGGCTTCTTCCAGAGGAAACTGATGAGTTAAGAGTGGACCATGCAGTACCTTATCCTGACCGCACGGGGCGCACCTGAGTGCGCTCTAAAAACACCGGAAAAAGAAGAATAAAAACCGGAAGTAGCTTGAAAACATGGCGGAAAATTGTGTTGACCCGTGTTGACAGTCCCAGCAGGGCAAATGGTCATAGTCTGAAAGTGTTCCGCTTTACGGTCGGATTTATGCTGTTTTATAATCATGTTGTCAAACGGAAGAAATCCAGGAGTTTTCCTAAAGACTTTCAATCATTTTCAACACTTCAATTATCGGACAGAATCATTGAGAGGAACCATGAAGCTCCACAAACACTGGTTCTGCTGCACACCGGAATCTCCACCCAGAATCAGATCCAGACCTCCGTGGAGACTCATGTTCTTTGGTACCGATCAGTTCGCTGTAGAATCCCTGAGAGTCCTCACAGACAGCAGGTACTGGTTCGACCCGAGATGTTTTCATTATTTAGACCAGTTCGACTCGCAATGTTTCCATTATTTAAACTGGTTCAGTCCACAATGTTTCCATTATTTAAACTGGTTCAATCCATAATGTTTCCATTATTTAAACTGGTTCAATCCACAATGTTTCTATTATTTAATCTGGTTCAATCCACAATGTTTACATTATTTAAACTGGTTCAATCCACAATGTTTCCATTATTTAAACTGGTTCAATCCACAATGTTTCCATTATTTAAACCGGTTCAATCCACAATGTTTACATTATTTAAACCGGTTCAATCCACAATGTTTACATTATTTAGACCGGTTCAATCCACAATGTTTACATTATTTAGACCTGTTCGACCAGGGATGTTATCGTTATTTAGACTGATTTGAACTGCAATGCCATTATTTACCATACCATTTTATTTATAGAGCACTTAAAACAGCGACAAGGCCAAAAGTGTTGTACAGACAGAACAACAGGTAACACAAAGCAACATACAAAATGAAGTAAATCAGAATATAGACATAAAAACGATGCAGATAATAAATATGACGACATTTTTACGACATATTTAGATCGTTTCGACCCATGATATTATCATTCATTTATTCATTCAACCTTTATTTATACAGGTTAGTCTCATTGAGACTCAAGGACTCATTTACAAGAGAGACCTCATTGATGATTAACACGGTTCTGCTCACACCATTTGTCATGACTGGAGGTTTTTACTCTGATGTAATCTGCATTTATCTGGAACTTGAATGAAGAAAGTTCAGCCTAAATCCACTAACTCGTTCTAATTTGAAGCTGATGGGAACGGACCACCTGATGGTGCATCTGATCTTCCTCGGTCTTGTCTCTAGAGGCTAACCCTGGTAGTGATAAGATGAATCGATCAACTCCCATGTGCAGATGTACTTGTTTGGGTCAGTAATGAAGTCTGTTGTTCTGCAGGAACACCAGCGAAGGACTAGTGGAGACACTGGATGTTGTCACAATCCATGGCAATGTTCCTGTGAGAAAGTTTGCTGAGCAGAACCGGCTGCGGACCCACAGCTGGCCTCCTGACGTCGCTGAAGGACAGTTTGATGTTGGTGTCATCGTGTCGTTTGGTCATTTACTCCAGCAGAGACTTATCAACATGTTTCCATAGTGAGCCTTTTTGTTTTCACCTGACGAAGAAGCTGTGATGCTAAAAACTAACACATAAAGGATACCAGGACAGTTCTGGTTCTGACCTGGCTTCATTACTTCAAGGTTTTAGTCATGTTAACATATATTTTAACACTGCCTCATTCAGTCCAACACTTTTTTTCTGAACAGATGAAATGACGATAAACATCATAGAATATCTTTATTTAAAACACCAGAAGGATCCAATCAGAACCTGTAACCCGGTCCAAAAACTTAAAAAAAACAAAGAATGAAATTAACTCTGGTTATTCCCCCCGACTCCAAGACATAAGAAAATTTTAAAAAGTGAGGGGAAGAAAGAAAAAATAATAATACTTCCAATTTGGTGATCATATGATCAATAAACAGGTACTAATACTCTGTAGACAGGTACTAAAACTTTATCAGTCTTTTTTATTGATTTTATTATTAGAGAAGTTTTACATTTTCTTTCTTGGCTTTTATTTCTGTCTCACTTTTTATTTCAAATTTAGGTCGAATTGTTTGAAAGAAGTCTATTTGGTTTATGGTTTTGTTATTGCCGAGAGACCGTCTCTCCAGCGTGTCCTGGGTCTTCCCAGGGTCTCCTCCCAGTCGGACATGCCAGAAGCTCCTCCCTAGGGAGGCGCCCAGAAAGCATCCTTATCAGATGCCCGAACCACCGCAACTGCTTCTCTCAATGTGGAGGAGCAGTGGTTCTACTTCGAGTCTCTCCCGGATAACTGAACTTTAGACCCTATCAATAAGGAAGAGTCCAGCTGCCCCGCAGAGGAAACTCATTTCAACCGCCTGTATCCGCGATCTCGTTCTTTCGGTCACTACCCAGAGTTCGTGGCCATAGGTGAGAGAAGGAACATAGAGCAGCTGGTAAATGGAGAGCTTCGCCTTACAGTTCAGCTCCATCTTCATCACAACAGACCGGCACAGAGTCCGCAGTACTGCAGATGCTGCACCAATCCGTCTGTCAATCTCACTCTCCATTCTTCCCTCATTTGTGAACAAAACCCCAGAATACTTGGATCTCCTCCACTCGAGACAGAACCTCACCCTCGACCTGAAGAGAGCAATCCACCCTTTTCCGACTGAGGCCTCAGATTTGGAGGTGCTGATTCTCATCGCAGCCGCTTCACACTCGGCTGAGGACCGCTCCAGTGAGAGCTGAAGATCACGGCACGATGACACCAACAGGACCACATCATCTGCAAAGAGCAGAGATGGAATCCTGAGACCACCGAACTGGAATTCTTCCGCCCCCAGCACCCCACTTTCACTGAATACAGTGTTAGTAAAGAGCTGTTTTCCCTTCCTCAGTCGCTTGATGGTTTGCCAGAATCTCCTCGAAGCCGACCGAGAGTCTCTATCCAGGGTCTCACCGAACTCCTCCCACATCTGAGCTTTTGCCTCAGCAACAGCCAAGGCTGCGGACCGCTTGGCCCTCCGGTACTCCTCAGCTGCCTCCGGAGTCCCACAAGCCAAAAAGGATCGATGGGACAGCCTCTCTAATTCGGAGTGTCCACCACAGAGTTCGAGGATGGCCACAGCGAGAAGCACCAACAACCTTGTGGCCACAGCTCAAGGCAGCCACCTCAACAACTGAGGTGTGAAACATGGCCCACTCTGACTCAATGCCCCTGCCTCAGCTGTGATACGGTTAAAGCTCTCCTGTAGGTGTGAGTTGAAGACATTTCTGATGGGTTCTGCTGCCAGGTGTTCCCAACAGACCTTCACTATACATTTGGATCTACCAGGTCATTCCGGCATCTTCCCCCGCCATCTGATCCAACTCACTACCTGGTGGTGATCAGTTGACAGTTCAGCTCCTCTTGTCCAAAAACTCATATGGACAGAAAACAGCAAGGAGCTCAGTGATCCATGACGATCCAGACGTGGGTTACCGAGACCCCACCCTGGAGCCAGGCCTGGGGGGATGGGCCATTGGCGAGCGCCTGGTGACCAGGTCTCCACCCTTAGGGCCCGGTTGGGCTCAGCTTGAACGTGCAACATGGATTTGTCTTTCTGTGGGCCCACCACCTGCAGGAGGGGCCATACGAGTCAGGTGCATGACGCCGTGGGTTGTAGTTGGAGGCGGGGGTCTTGGGACTCTGACCCTGGCTTACCAAAGCTGGCTCTTGGGACATGGATTGTGACCTCTCTGGCAGGGAAGGAGCCTGAGCTTGAGCATGAGGTTGAGATGTAGCGATTAGATATAGTTGGGTTCACCTTGATGCACAGCATGGGCTCTGGAACCGATCTCGTTGAGAGGTTCTGGACTTTATTCCACTCTGGAGTTGCCCATGGTGAGAGGCACCGAGCTGGTTTGGGTCTAAGCCCTCCGACTTGGTACCTGTGTGTTGGAGTTTTCACCGGTAGATGAGAGGGTAGCTTCCCTGTGCCTTTGGGTGGAGGAACGGCCTGTGACTGTTGTTTGTGCTTACATGCTGAATGGCAGTTCAGGGTATCCGGCCTTCTTGGAGTCCTCGGTGGAGGTGTTGGAAGGTGCACCAGCTGGGGACTCCTTTATTCTGCTGGGGGGCTGGGTGTGATTGTTGTTATTTCATCCCTGAAAAAGTCTCCAATATATGTACGTCGTTTAATTGTATTCAGTTTTTTCTATTCAGATAAATGTTAAATCAGTTCTTTAGTTTTATTAAGTAAAAGTAAAGTTTCTGTATTTTTAGGAGGTAACTTTAGTTAAATATTCTGTCACATAACCTTATTGTGAAATCAGCAAGTTTCAAACCTGATCTAAAGTAGACTACTGGTTGTCAACAACTAGTTGATCCACTATGTGAAGGTGTTGTTTATAAGACTGAGTTTGTTGTGACTCCTCGGACTGATGAAGTCTTTTGGATGAAAGATGAAACGTTTGAACAAAAAGAATCCGTCCAGAGGACCTGAATGAACTTTGTTCGATTTTTCTACCTGGATTATTGAGCATGAATCAGGAAACTCTGGTTCTGGTTGTGGTTCTGTTGCAGTGGGATCCTAAACGTTCACCCGAGCCTGCTGCCCCGCTGGAGGGGTCCGGCTCCGGTTTGTCACACAGTCCTGAACGGAGACACGGTGACCGGGGTCACTATCATCCAGATCCGTCCTCACAAGTACGTAGAACCATAAATTTAGTTTTTCTACAGTTTTCTGTCAGAACCAGCAGTTGGAGCGTTCTGCTGTTGATCCGTCTGTTAGAATGTTCTAAAAGCTGCAGAACCTGAGGTCCTGCAGCTTTTAGAATGTTCTGCTGCATATTAAAATTTAGCAAATAAATGAAACCCGGTCTCACCAGGTTTGATGTTGGACCCATTCTGAACCAAGACTTGTTCTCGGTACCTAAGGACTCCACTGCTGTGGAGCTTGGAACGTCCCTGTCCATCAGAGGAGGACATCTGGTGAGTCCAGGAAACCTTAAGGAACCATGGTACAGACAGAAACAGAACACGTTCACTCTATTCTCTTTCAGCTGATGGACACGCTGAGGACCCTTCCTGAGAAAATCAGAAATGGAAGGGAGCAGGGAGAGGCCGGGGCCACCTTCGGTACATGGTTCTGGACTCATTCAGACTTGTGAAAAACTATTGAAACTGTCCTCCAACTGTTTTACTTTTGTCCTACAGCTCCTAAAATCAGTCCCTCCATGGGCTGGATCATGTGGGAGGACCAGACCTGTGACCAGATTGCCCGCCTGTACGGGGCCATCGGATTACGGGTGAGAAAAGCTGGGGCAAGGAACTGGACCTGTTCTCAGTTTGACACATGTAGGATCTCTGAATGTCCCTGCAATGTCTCTTTTCTGTCCACAGAGCCCTTTAAAGACCATCTGGATGGGCAGAACAATTAAACTTTTGGACTTTGTTGGAAGGTGGAACATGTCAGGTACTTTCTGTAAATCTGATTGGACCATAAATGTTGGACAGATGAGGACAGGTTTACCTTTGAGTCTCCAAGTCCCAAAAATCACATCTGATCAGTGTTTGGGGTCCAGCCAGACCAGTTTCACATCGACAGGTCATCCCTTCAACCAGTCTGAGCAGAGACCCGTTTTAACAACTACTTCAAATTTTATTATATAATAGGTGTGTACTTGTACAAATATGTGTGTACTTGTACATATTTTTGAGTACTTGTACATATAATATGTGTGTAGTTTTACATTGGTCTATGTACTTTTACATATTTCAGTTTAATATGTCTGTTTTTGAATGTGTGTACTTGTACAAATATGTGCATAGTTGTACATGTGTGTATGTGAATATTTGTGTGTATTTGTACACAAGTGTGTGTATTTGTCTACAGGCATGTGTACTTGTACATTTGTGTGTGAATTTGTACACAGGCATGGGTACTTGTACATTTGTGTGTATTTGTACATGTACATACTTTTACATATATGTGTGTACATGTGTGTGTACACATACTGTATACTTATGTGTGTGTACCAGTACATATGTGTCGATACTTCTACATATGTTTATATTTGTACACAGGCATATGCACTTGTACAATGTGTATTTGTACACAGGTATGTGTACTTGTATATTTGTGTGTATTTATGTACATACGTGTGTATTTGCTGTTAATGTATTGATACCCTGACTGCTCTAACATGAAACGGTCTTTTTCCCACAGAACCGGTCAATCGGACCCCTGGTTCTGTCCACTTTGATAAGACCTCCTGCACGCTGGCTGTTTGCTGTAAGGTTCGTTCACTTTTTATGATTTTCAGTTTTCGTACTTTCGCTGAATTTTTTTTTTGCATTTTTAGCTTCATATCAAAATCTTCCAGAATCTGGTTCTGGATCCAAATATCTGTTCCTATGTTTGGTAAATGTGACAAGAATGAACTTCACGTTTAAATTACGTACTGTAGTTCAGTCAGAGTTTCATTCTGAGGTTCTAAAGGTTCTTTAATGGATCAGAACCAGAAGACCTCACCTGTTAGTTGAAGTCTGACTGTGGCTCAGTCATTCAAACTCGTCTGCAGTAAAAAGCCCATCTCAGCCTGGTTCTGTTGTTTTTGAGCACTTTCAGTGAGTTACACAAGTTTTCACCTCCTTGGTGAACAAAAGTGACTCATGGTTCCTACACTTCTGTGGTTTAACGGTTCTTTTTGTTCTGTTTCTTCCAGGACGGTTGGGTCGGGTTCAGGACTGTGGTTCTGAAGAAAAAACTAACAGCAATTGATTTCTATAATGGCTACTTACATCAAATCTGTCCGAGGAGCTCGGCCAATCAGAGCGCAGCACGTTTCTTCAGTAAAAAACCCGAGGCGCGTAACAAGAGTACAGACTAGCAGAAAGTTCTTATTTATTAACAAACATCAACTTTTACTGATTAGTTTATTTATATTTGTATATAATAAACAAGGTGCTGATTAAAAAAGGAGCTGTGGATATTTTTTATTACATTTACCTGTTTGAAGATGTTACGTAGCAGAAATGTTATAACTCAGAATCAAGTTTACGTAACGTTTTTAAATTTGTTTTCAGCAAAAATCACCATCCAAAAGTTTATTACAAAAGAATCTTCCAAGCTTATTTTGGTAGCAGAAATGAAACCGGAATGGAGGAAGAAGAAGGTTTTAAATTTGTTTTCAGCAAAAATCTCCATCCTGACATTCAAACGTCAGTGCAAATGATGGCAAATTACAGAGAAAAATCCATCAGTGAGATTAAACAGTGCGCTGTGAACGTGTTTGAGGCACGTTGTCATGCCAAGACGCCCATAGAAGTGTTTCCTGGTGTAAAGGTTAAACCCCACTCCCTAGAATTAGAAGGAAGGCGTGCATCGCCACCCCCTCCTAAAAAGGGAGAAAAAAGGCAGTATTTTCAGACTAACAAACCGCATCATGAAGGTGCACGCTGGGATAAAAAGGCTCCTCCTCCAGAGGACGAACGTGATTATCGTAAATGGGACCAGCGGAGGACGCAAAAAAATGGGAACCGAGAGGAACCCCAAAAAGACGTACCTACCCGCCCCCCACCTCGGACGAAACGTCCAGAGGCGAAAAAATCACAAAAATCCCAGAAAAAAGGCCCTCCACCTCTGAGCTCGGAAGAGACAGAAAAATTGCGTGAAATGTTAGAAGATTTGAAACACACTGACAAGGGAAGCCGACCAAAAGCACTATGCAGTGAGGTACTCACTACAGCATCTCTGGGCGCGAATGACAACACTACAGATGTCGGTGAAACACACCAAGACGTTGCTGTTGTTGCCTCAAACAACCCCTCATCGGATGAAAGGGGGGTAATCACACACACAAACGATGACCAGTCATCGCAAGCTGAACACGCAGAAACAGCTACAGCTGTGCTGACGGTTCAGACAAACCAAGATTACACAGATAAATCTGAACGCGTGAAGAAGCGTCAGAAAAAACCCAAAAGGTTTCTGTGTAACTTTATCAGAAAGGGGGCCGCCAAAAAGGCGTACCTGTCAGTAACACTCGAAGGTGTCCTCACACACGAAGCACTCTTGGACGGTGGGGCAGACATAACTATTATGTCAGCTAAACTGTTCGAGGAGCTGAGGACAGCCGCAGCCGAGAAAAACAGGATAATACCTCTATCTGATTGTGCTATAGAAATGCAGGGTCTCTCGGAGAATAAAACAACCCTGACAGCTATAGCAATGGTTCACATGCAGATTGGCAATATGACACTGTACCACCCGGTACACGTGACCCATGTTGACTCATTCCCATTTTTGGTTGGCCAGGATTTTATAAATCGCTTCAACGCGATTATAGATTATGGTGATCAAACAATGTGGACAACAGTGAGAAAACCACTGCCAATAGAAACGCCTCCGGAGTGTGACACAGACTGCCCAACAGCAGGTACCGCGGAAGGCACAAAGGACTCCTCAGCCGAGGACACGAGCCCGGTGAGTACTCCTCTAACACCATGTGAAACCAAAGAAACCCAAGTGGTCCAAACTCTGACTCAACAAGACAGCCTCCTCTGTGAGCTGGAACAGGCAGAGTCCACCAAACACTACCTACCACTGGTAGTTAAGGGTGTAGAGATCCAAGGGTCCCACACCAACGATGCTGTACTGTCTCTGTGGACAGATAAATCAGCAATTAACCGAGCTTTCTACGAAACCTTGGTTCACAAACACGTTGGTCTAGAACTAATTAAAAAAGCTTTCCGCTTTCCATTAGTTCCCAATAGTTCACAGGTAATGACCGCAGAAGGACTCATTAACCTAAAACTGAACTGGAATCAACGAGAACTGGTTCACCCATTTCTCGTTATCCAAAACTTACCACATGCATCCTACATAGGCTCTGACATTTTGGTAAGGTTGGGTGTCCACGTGGACACCATCAACAAGGTGCTGTGGTCCCTCAAACCAGCCACAAAGGATACTCCTGTGCTAGACACAGCAAGCCTTAAAGCTGGGCAGACCATTCCAGAGGCCTGCCAGGTTGCTAGCAACCAAGACACCACAGTACCACCTCAGGTGCTTAACCTAATGGTGCGAATCCACATAATAGCTGGACAAGCTATTAGCCATAAACAGGCATATTTTCAACCCTCTCCTGCATTTTTCAACTTGGGACTGTCCGTGGAAGCCACGAACCAGGTGAGTCTTGACTCCAGGACCACATCTATTGCTGTGTGTAACACTGGCATGGATGAGGTGCTGATCCCAAAAAAGACTATGCTAGGATGGTTGATTTCAACTGACTTTCATGATTTTGAACTAGGCATTCCATTTCTGGGAGGACTCCCAGACAACCTGGTACCGAGTCAAGAAGCTGGGCCAGTATGGTTCACAAAACCAACACAGGCCATAGCTCTTTTCTCAACC
>NC_056499.1:15034532-15066107 GCF_014905685.2 Nematolebias whitei | reverse complement strand
CTCTAAGTTATTTGTTTTATTTTATTTGTTATCTTTATTTTATTTCATATTTTTAACGTGTGGGGTTTTTATGTTTTTGTATGTCCTAGTGTACAGCACTTTGGCCAACAGTGTTGTTTTAAAGTGCTCTATAAATAAAGTTGTATTGTATTGTAAGGGTGCAGCAGATGTGCACACCCTTGGATCCAATCTGACAGTTTCAGCTCAAACTGGTGCCATGTTTAACTATATTTTACATATTTTACATCTACACCTCCAGATGCAGGAAGAGGGCCACCTGCATCATGAAGGACCCCACTCACCCAGCACATACACATATTGCCCCACTCCTCTCAGGAAGGAGGTTAAGGAGCATTAAGTGCAGAACCACTAGACTGAGGAACAGTTTCTACCTGAGGCTGTTAGACTCATGAATCTCTAACCAGAATAATCACTGTGAAATATCACATCATGTTGCTGCTGATCTGTTTCATGTTGCTGTGTTCATTCGTACTCATCTGCTCACACAGACTCATGTTCGTGCTGCTGTTCGGCATATTGTTTTTATGCTATTAGTGCTTAGTGTCTTTTTAGTTAATGCTTTTTTATTTCATATCTTAGATCTTATTACTGTTTTCTTTTACATTTTATTGTTGGCTGTACCTGGGACTCTGTGTACACAATTTTGTTCCACGTGCGAATGACATATAAAGAAACTCTGACTCTGATAAATAGGAGAACCCAAACACACGGCGTGACCTACCCCTGGCAGGATCTTCATGTTGTGCAGAGCATTCTGTGCCTCCAAAGCTGATTTACGAGTGTAGTATGTTATAAAACAGCAGCCTGCAAAGGAAGCAGAAAACTGTCAACACCTTAAAGTATTTTTTACTTTATTTTTTAAATCAAACTTTCTTTTATGCAAAAAGCAAAAACATGTACATGAAAACATAAAGAATAATTTTTTTATCTTGATCTTGGTGTGAATTCTAAAAAACACCCCTGTCTCGATAAGACCTCTGATGCCGAGTTATATTTGGGGATCCTCAGGGAGTGAAAGTCTTTATTGTAACTGTCACCACGGACCCCTTGACTCGCCACAACTTCTATATTTCCTCTCTCAGCTCTTGGTGTTTCTCCAGCTGCTCCTACTTCCTAATGTTAGTCTCTTGGGATTGCTCCATCTATCACCAGTGCCTTTTTCTCTTGTTGTCGACCACCACAAGATCTGGTTGGTTAGCCATCACCTGTTTGTTGGTCTGGACCTGGAGGTCCTACAGTAAAAGAAACTGTCCAGATGACTTAACTGACCATTATTGGATTTTGTACCTGGATGATTGAAAATTAACTTTGATGTCTTGAACCACTTTGGCTGTGGCTGCCTGCCTGGAAGGAGTCGACGGGGGACAGGACAGCCCCCAGAAACCATCTTATCACCAGCAAACTGGTTGGTCCAATAAAGGAGTGTACTGCTTAGTGGGGAAAACAGTTTGCTTGGGACTCCTCAGACTGATGAAGCCCTCCAGATAGAAGGCGAAACATCTTTCCACTAAAAAGAAACTGTCCAGATGACCTGACTGACCATTATTGGATTTTGTACCTGAATGATTGAGCATGAACTTTGATATCTTAGACCTTCCATTCTCCACCACCCCTGGTGGAGTCCTCGACTTTGACTGTGGGATCTCCAGTCCATGCTTGACACTATTCCAGATGTTCAGATACACTGTTTCAGATGTTCATTGACAATATTCCAGAAGTTCAACTACACTGTTACAGATGTTCCTGACACTATTTCTGATACTCCTGTATACTATCCCAGATGTTCCTGTACACTATTCCATATGTTCCTGTACACTTTCCCAGATGTTCCTGGACACTGCTCCAGATGTTCATCTGCACTGTTCCAGATGTTCTTTGCCACTGCAGTAGATGTTCCTGGACTCTATTCCAGATATTTGTCTACACTTTTCCAAATGATCCCAGTCATTATTCCAGATGTTCCTGTACACTTTTCCGTGTGGTCCAGTATAGCTGTCCTGATATTGCAGAATAAACCCAATGTCAGCTTTTCAGAGAAGCTGTGACCAGTGGAGACAGGGCGGTCCTGGAGGACTTTCCATCATATGTGTGCAGTTACATAGTACATAGTTACATAGTACATAGACTGGTTTGCCCAGAAAATACAGGGGTACTTTTCAACTAATGACCCCCAGGGCCTGTCCCTCTGGATGAACTGCCCCATAATGTGTCTGAAGTATGTGTTACCACGCACTGGCCTTTGCTCTGAGGTGGATTCTGGCTCCGGTCTCTAAGGATGTTGATCTCATAAATTGCTCCATAGGGTTCAAATAGCTCCCGAAGCTGCTCCTCAGACCAGGACCGTGGAATCTGTCCCACAAACATTTTGATGGCATCAATATCTGGTTGGTCAGGATGATCCAGAGATCCATTGATTTTCTTCCCACTACAACATTAAGGAGCACAGGTAAGTTTGGTGGCACTGAGGTACTTTAACTTGACTAGGTAAAAGTCAAAATTATATCATTTTTGATGATTTAAAAAAAATCTATATAATATAAAATACAGTAAAATAATATATGACATGAATAGAACAAAACAAATTGTTCAAAAAAACAAAGAAAGACAAATACAAAAACATGAAAGTTCTTTTCAGAAATACTTACCCCGGACTAGAATTCAAAGAGCAGTGGTCCACCATCATCTCTGGAAGGAAGTCCAGTTTAAACGAAGCCATACCAGCAGAACCGTTCTGTCGTTGTTGTTTTTGTAAAGCCAGTAAATCTACAGTGATCCAGAGATGAATCTGTTAGAAACGTTAAACTCCAGGTTAGAAGCCAGACAGAAGTCCGTAGAGACTCAGGGTTGAATGATGTGGCAGTTGTGACAAAATTTAATAAATAAAAAATAACTTGATTTCCAAACTTGCAACCTAAAACGTCTTTTGCAAGAGTGTCCACGTCAAAGACATCCCCGCCCTAATCACAATACAAACTAATAACATCAAAAATCCACTGAAACATAAAGTGCAGCTACAGAAACCCAGCTTTAAGATCCAAACAAAGGGTCTGTGGGTCTGCTGTCAGGATCCAGGACCAAACATGGAAACAATGACACACTGGGACGAATGAGGCCAGAGAGACGCATGTCCCTTTGACCATTTGGACCACCACAAATAAAGTGCTGATGGTTCAGATCCTTTGTTTCTATTTTTGCAAGGCCAGCAGATTCAGGTCCACTCTCAGATAAATAGGGTGTCAGATCAATGGAGATAAGGCCTGTTGGGTCGAGGGAATGGAGCGGCGCTGTTCCTCTGCCCTCATCTAATCCTGGGACTCACCGCAAACCAAAACAACCACAACCCTTCTGCTCCAGCTTCACGGACAGTCCTCCACCTGATCTGATGAAAACTAACAACATCAGTCAGGTGTCAACATCTGTCAGGTGGTGTCAACATCTGTTAAGTGAAAGCATCTCTCAAGTGTAAATATCTGTCAGGTGTAAACATCTGTCTAGTGTCAACATCTGTTAAGTGAAAGCATCTCTCAAGTGTAAATATCTGTCAGGTGTAAACATCTGTCAGGTGTCAACGTCTGTAAGATGTATACATCTGTCGTGTAAACATCTGTCAGGTGTAAACATCTGTCAGGTGTCAATGTCTGTAAGATGTATACATCTGTGGTGTAAACATCTGTCAGGTGTAAACATCTATTAAGTGTCAATGTCTGTAAGATGTATACATCTGTCGTGTAAACATCTGTCAGGTGCAAACATCTGTCTTACACCTGACAGATGTTTATATCTGACAGCTGTCAGGTGTCCAAAGTAAGCCTTTGTGTTATAAATAGATATTTTTATTTTCTCACTTTTATTGTTAACCTGTGTTTGTTTACTGTATCACTTACACATGATGTAAATAAAAACTAGCAGAGATAGCCGGTGGAGACGAGTATGAGCAGCAGACCTATAAACAGGAGACGCTGTCACAGCCGTTCACGTGACACTAGTCGTGGATCACGTGACAGGGCAGCGTCTCGAGTCTTTCTGATAACGTCCGGTAATCATGGTGAGTTTCCTAAATAACCATAAAATCTGAACCTTTGGGTTTTATTTTAATGCACTTAGTTTTATTATCTTTCGCTGACCGAAACAAAAAAACGGTGGATGTTTCAGGGACCGGATGTAGCTCCTCCGCTGCCCGTGCGGCAAACAGGCCTGGTGTTCAACAGCAGCTAGATAGGCTAACAGGCTAGGCTAACGGGCTTCCGCCATCTGAAACTCTAAGTACATCAATGCTTATTTTGATTTGACGGTAACGTATAACACCATGTGTTCTTATATTATGATTATATTTAGATATTTTGGCGACAAAGACGTCTTCAAGTGCACACCTTGAGGTAACTATTAGCATCTGTTAGCTTAGCCGAACGACATGATGTAGCAGATAAATATGTTCAAACTGATGGTTTACAGACAATTTATTTCCGCGACATTTCAAATTAAAGCAATTTCACACATTTTCAAAGATATCTATACAAATATGTGGGCGTGGTTTTTCAATCAATGAAACGGAAACAAACGTTCACGTGATTAAGGTAGTCTGTCAAGAACCAAGATGAAGTCCCGCTTGATTCGGTAAAGCCGAACCTGGTGGTTACAGCTGAAAGGATTACCAGTGCACAAAAACTCAGTCCACGTTTTCTGTAGGACTTGGTCCAGGTTTTGGTCCGGTTCTGCAGTGAGTGTTCTTGATGATGTGACAGCTCGGTTCACTTGGTCTCATGTTCAAAACAGAACTACTAACAAAATGATCACCAAAATACAGTTTTTAATAAAGCGTTAATGTTCAGCCACGTCGTTTAATAAATGGTTTTATGTTTCAATATTTTTTGTCTGCAGCCGACCACCCAGCAGTCTCCTCAGGACGAGCAGGAGAAGCTTCTGGATGAAGCCGTTCAAGCTGTTAAAGTTCAGTCCTTCCAGATGAAGAGATGTCTGGTAGGAGGACTTCATTCTTCCATCCATCTATTATCTTTACCCGCTTCTTCCTTTCTGGGTCACAGGGGTCACTGGTGCCCATAACCAGCAGTCACTGTGTGAGAGGTGGGGGACACTCTGGACAGGTCTCCAGTCCATCACAGAGACAGACTTATTCTTGTTTAATGATTTTTTTGTCTCCTTTTTAATAACTGTAGTCTCTGGTTAGTCTTAGTTTTAAAGTTTGAAGAGAAGCAACAAAATAAAAGCACAGCTTGATATTTTTTGGTTTCACTTGAGATCTCTGCTTGAAGTCAACATCTGAAGGTGGATGATTTCGACAAATTATTGATTTCTTCCACTTGTCGCTGTTTCTACATTGACCCGGTTCTGTTTAATGCAGTGTAGAAGGAAGGGTATGTTCTGCGGGAGCGGTTGACTTGTTTCACATTGTTTACAAACTGTCTGTGACCAGGGGCGGGCTGGGGTTGAAATTCAGCATGGGAGCTCGCTTTGGAGAGGACTTTTATCTGATCGAACAACGGGTGCACGTGGAACCATAACTTGAACACGAATACTTTATTTGCACCATAAAAACACTTTGTTCAACAATCAGAACTACTGTGTGTGTTTGTATGTATTCAGTGATACAAATAAAAAAAATACAAATCAGTTTATTAAACAAGCAGCTTATCATAAAAATTAAAGCAAACATTAAGGAACAAAGTAACAACCTCCAAAGGTATAAAAACCTCTAACATCATAACCTCTTCCCAGGTCTCTGCAACTCTGTCTATAACTGCATCATTGTCTAAAGGCATCAGGGTCTCTTTCTCTCCTTCCACCTCCTTCTCCTCTCCGTCCTCATCTGTCCCTTCCTCCTTCTCACTCCTTGGCTGGTATTATCCTGTCCCACTGCATCAACTCCTCGACTGACACTGGCCTTTTCAACTAGTAATAACTGGAAAAATGATGCGTTTTAGAGCACTTTTGCAAGAATTCACAGATTTATAACAAAAATACAACATAAGAAAAGTGCTACAGGCATAGACATGTATACACAGTAGAATTACTGCAATGTATTTTTCTTGAGCTGATGAAAATAGGTAAATATTAATGTAGAAACAGAACAGGTAAACGGACTCCTTCCTGAAATGTTTTCTTATGCAGTCCAGAAACATGCCTTTTTCTGGTCAGTCAGTGGGGATTGATTTTAATGTTGGTTGATAAAGTAGATTAAAGATTTATGGACTTGTGGTGTAACAATACTGATGGGCTTCCTTTATGTTCAGTGTGCCCTGAATACATCCAGAAACACAAACACACGATACGCCAACTCTGGGATGGATGATGTCCATGATGCACTGCTTGTTTACCTGATGTATCCATGATGCTCCGTCCTGTTATCACCGTCCTGGCTGACTTTAGTCACGTGACCCCCACCCACCCACCCCCCCCCAAAAAAAAGTCTGGTATTTTAGTGCATTTGGCTGCATCTTGCACTAACTTTCTCCTTTTTCTTTTTTTTTTTTTCCTTTCCTTGCTCCACCCATCTTTCTCCTTTCTTTTTAGCATGTTTGCTATCCGCTCTTTTTTCTATTTCAAATTGGGAGGGGCTGCTCGCATGTGACGTTTGCCAGCTGCGGCCGCGAGGGCTGCTGCACGGGATGCAGCAGCATTTAAAAACACAAACAATATACCGATCACCACTGGCCGGTTCGGCCTGGAACTGACCGACCGTTCAGGAATCCTCCCGAACCTCCCTTTGGCCCCTGTCTGTAACTTTTCAACATGTTTGTAGTTTTAGGTGAGAAGTAAATCAGAAAAATCTGATTAACTGTAAAACTAATGAAAGATTATCAGTACCGAAGCATTCATTCATTCCTTTAAATATGTATTAAATGTAAAGTTTTTTTTCAATTTAAAGTCACAATCATATTTTTGTTCATTAAAACGTTAGTTGATATTAAATAAATGTTTTTAATGTTTTAATCCTTTAAATATTTACTGATGGGGTGTTTGTTTTTTTGTCCTTTGAGTGAAATAATACTTTGACTACAGACAAGTTGATAAAAGTACATTATGAAGAGGAAGTGACTTGTTTTTGATGACGCCTGTTAGCAACATGCTAACGGTAACGTTTCCTAACCACCTGACAGTTTACTGTTTACCTCCTGAGTGTAGCAATGCTTTAATCCAGTGAAACATCATGTTTCTGTTTTTGTGTGCAGGACAAGAACAAGCTGATGGATGCTTTAAAACATGCCTCCAACATGCTGGGAGAGCTGAGGACCTCAATGCTTTCTCCAAAGAGCTACTACGAGCTCTGTATCCTCTAACCCTGCAGGCTTTCTGTCGTAGTTGTTTTCAGTGGAGCTGCTTAATCCTCTGGTGCAGTTTGTGACCTTTACAGTGTTCTGTTCTGTCCTCATGAGGTTCTGAGTGTAAAATAATGAGCAGAGGTGAATTTAATTGGCTGCAGCACAACACAGCTGGATACTTCCTGCAGCAGCTGTGTATTTGAACAGACTCCATTTGTTAGCTGAAGGTTGAGTTTTGAACTGTAACAGTGTGTTTTCCTGCTGGGAGCCACAGCATTCTGGTCCCTAACGCTGGTTTCAGATATGGCCATCTCTGATGAGCTTCATTACCTGGAGGTTTACCTGACTGATGAGTTCGCTAAAGGAAGGAAGGTGGCGGATCTTTATGAGCTGGTCCAATATGCTGGGAACATCATTCCCCGACTGTGAGTATCTTCAACAGGAAGATGAGTAAATATGAAGCTGCTCTTCTTTGGGTTGAAGTTCAGTAAAGAAAAGAACAAATAAAACTGTAAATATGTCTGAAAGTCTGCCTGGGCAGCTTCAGGGAGTCCACGGCTCGTTGTTACAACATTTTAACCTTCAACCGGCTGATGGTTGACCTTTGACCTGCCGGAAGGAGGTTTGAGGCATCAGCGTTATTTTCCAACGACTTCGTCACTTTGACCTGAACCTGAACTAGGATGGAGCAGGAGATGGATCCATGGATCGGAGCTGGTCCTCGGTAATGAGGGCGTAGCTCTGGTCAGTTGTGGTGAAGAAAGAGTTGAGTCTAAAGGCAAAGCTCTGGGTTTGCTGATCTGTCTACGTTCCAACCCTCACCTGTGATCATGAGGTTTGTATCAGGACCAGCAGAGCCAGATCCTGGATCCAAGGAGCTGAAATGGAACTTCCTACGTAGGGTGGGGGGCTCGGACTTAAGAGAGGAGCAGGTGCTCTGTCATCTGGGGGGGGTAGGGGTTTTTAGAGTAGAGTTGCTGCTCCTCTGAATATAAAGGAGTCCCCTGAGGAGGTTCGTCTGATCAGGACACCTCCCTTTATGGATTTTCTGATCGCATCCCACTGAGGGGACACTCTGGGTCAGACCCAGAACTCTGGTGGGATTATAGACCCTCTTTGGTCTGGGAACACCTCGGGGGGTCCCCCAGGAGGAGCTGGAGAGGGAGATCTGTGTTTGTCTCCTGTAAATATTCTGTTTAAAGGTCCAGCTTTACTCTATCTTACTTTGGGCGCAGGATGGTGCGTTTTGTTGTCTCAGCAGAATTATCCTCTAATTATTTACATCACTAAACAGCCTGAATTTAACAAACATCGTTTCAACAGGACAGTATCATTGTTAAACGAATGTTTTACCTGAAAGACACTTAAAATAACCCAATAAACCCGTTAAATCGGACTAGCTTCATTTAAAGTAAAGGACTGTGGCTTCATTGATCCAACATGGCTGGATTCTGTCTGTGTGCCTGCAGCTACCTGCTGATCACTGTGGGCGTGGTATACGTTCGCTCCTTCCCTCAGTCTCGTAAGGACATCCTGAAGGATCTGGTGGAGATGTGTCGTGGGGTCCAGCACCCGCTCCGAGGTCTGTTCCTCAGGAACTACCTGCTTCAGTGCACCCGTAACATCCTGCCAGATGACGGAGAACAGTCGGAGTAAGTTCTGGATTTATTTAGTCGAAAACTTTCCTTTTGATGCATCGTTCTGATATTTACCTACATGTGGACGTCCCTCTGCTGTTTTCTGAGTTTCATTTTTCTTTCTCAGGGGCTCCGAGGAGATGACCGGGGACATCAATGACTCCATCGACTTCATCCTTTTGAATTTTGCTGAAATGAATAAATTATGGGTTCGAATGCAGCATCAGGGACACAGCAGAGACCGAGAGAAGCGGGAGAAGGAACGTCAGGAACTTCGGATTCTGGTGGGAACCAATCTGGTCCGCCTGAGCCAGCTGGAAGGGGTCAATGTGGACAAGTACAAACAGGTGTGTTTCTGTTCCTGGCTGCTGTCAGAGCCAGCTGTCCTGTGGTTTGGACCATACAGCCAGTCGAAAAACTACAAATAATTTTTATTGTCCTTTGTATTAATCAGAGGTGTGATCCCATCTTGTATTTTTAGAATTAAAATTAAACAACAAATGATCTTTATTAGTTTACAAGTTAAATTTGAGTCAAATATTTTGTTTTGTGAAGTTGGCCAAAATAATGGAGGTTTTTCTTGATCTAATGGAACAAAGTTCTGATGTAATTCTTTTATTGTAGCTTCATTTAAAATGCTATGACATCATGAACATCCGTGTAGTCATCAGGTTCTGGAGGACTGAGGGTTCTCACCTGCAGAACATTTCTTCACCCTTCAGGTGGTTCTTCCTGGAGTCCTGGAGCAGGTAGTGAACTGCAGAGACTCTCTGGCTCAGGAGTATCTCATGGAGTGCATCATTCAGGTACAGTCATCCCTCACAGTATCACTTATTGCAGCTTCACTGTATCGCAGGTTTTTTCTAATTCTGTATCGAGGAGTTTTCTCTCTATCTTGGGATTTTGCGGGACATACTGTACGCTACCACCACTTGTGCAAGTGGAGGAGGAAGCCACCTTCAGACTTCATACTCGAGCGTCCACCCTGAGCAGCTGCAGAGCAGCTCCGCAGAGCGTTTACCTTCGGGACAAATTGAGGTTGCCGATTGGTCATTTGCTGACGCGCCTACTGGATTGATTGACAGGTTGGGGGGAAAAAACGAGTGCTGGCAGCCTCAGCCGCAGCGGTGTTCTGTGTTTTATATGTTGTTAGTAAAAATATCTAAAAAAAAAAAAAAAAAAAAAACAGGGAGCACTGGTCCAGCAGCCCACACATCAGACCAGCCCACCAGGAAATCTCCAGACCCTCCCTCAGCCACGCTGGACCGGAGTTTAATTTGCTCATGACAAATTCCTTCATTTCTCACCATTTCAGTCATGGCATCAACGGAGGAGGAAGAGATCACTGCCTTTTGGCAAAAAAAACCCAAAAAAGGCCAGATCAGAGATGAAGAAGGGGAATTTAATACATTGGTGTCGCATTCAAAACAGTCCGTTGCCGGGCAGTTTATTGTGCGACACCGCATACGCGGTCGTAAAACTTGAATTTTGCGCATACATGCCCTGCAGGGGTACGCTCGTACCTCCGCATACGGACGCGCGTACTTCAGCGTACAGACGTACGCGGGGGTATACTGGGGGCTTAAAGTTTTCAGTGTTGCGCTGTGAGCGACGGCTAAACCTGAGTGAGAAAGGTTTGTAGGAGTGTGGGAAGGGTTTATAAAACCTTAAATATATATAACTAATACAATAAATATAACGCCGTTACTTAGCGAATTTTCACTTATTGTGGGGTCTCTGGAACGTAACCCCCTCGATAGGTGAAGGATCACTTTATTTGACTTTCTAACATCCCAGAGAGGACTAGATCATCATCCACCGACTCTTCTCATCCTTTGTGATGCTGCCTTCTCACCGGCAGCGGAACATTAAACATGGCTCTAGGAAAAGGTTCTTATTAACCAACTCGTGACTAATTTTACAACATGGGTCCACAACCACCGGTCCACGGTTCATTTGGTACCAAGCCACACAAAAATGAAGAGCTTTTATTTATGTCCATAGAAATATTTTATGTTCATTGGTCTGCAGGGCTTTTCTTGAAAAAAAAATTGTGCCTTTTTCCTGTTCTGGACTTGGACGTAGTTATTTCTCACGTTGAAGCAAACGTACAAGCCGACGCTGACCTTCGTGGTGGCGGGGGCCACGAACTCTCATTGTCTCGAACGTTGTCTGACTTTGAACTCAACTGAACACCAAAACAAGGAAAAGGAAACTGATCGCTTCCTAATCAACTAAGTCCACACTTGTTTGTCTATGTTTAATTTATTTAACAGATTTAGTGAAGTATAAATAAAACTGTGGTCTGTTTGAAGGTTTTCCCTGATGAGTTCCACCTCCAAACCCTGAATCCTTTCCTGCGTTCCTGTGCGGAGCTTCATCAACACGTCAACGTGAAGAACATCATCATCGCTCTGATTGACAGGTACAGCATACTCTGTTGACCAGAGAGGAGAAAAACAGGAATAGGAAGTCTAAAAGAAGGTTTTAGACTTTTAAACACGTTAGTGGTTTTTACTTTAACTCATAAGCTCAAGGTAGCCTGGACCGGTACCATATTGTACGGATGGAGAACGTGGATTTCTGTTTGCTCAGCTTCAGAAATGGTCTTTACTGAGTGTGCATGATTTTGTCTGGTCTTAAATTAAATTTGTAATCTAACATACATCTTTCAGACTGGCTCTGTTTGCTCATCGAGAAGATGGACCAGGTATTCCAGCTGAGATCAAACTGTTTGACATCTTCTCCCAACAGGTGGCCACAGTCATTCAGGTAAATAAATCAGTTTGTCTCGCTTGAGTCTGTGTTTTCTGTAAAATGTCTTCTAACGTTGTCCTATCTGGTTCTTCAGTCCCGTCAGGACATGCCATCAGAGGACGTGGTTTCTCTTCAGGTGTCTCTCATTAATTTGGCCATGAAGTGTTACCCTGAGCGGGTGGACTACGTGGACAAAGTCCTGGAGAGCACAGTGGAGATATTTAATAAACTCAATCTGGAGCAGTAAGCCAAAAACTGAATGAGAGCATTCTAAAAGTTTAACATCCCGCTGCAGTAAAAGCCCTTCGTTGACTGTAAAGCTTTGAGTTTTCACCGTCTCTGTCTCCTCACAGCATAGCAACCAGCAGCGCCGTGTCTAAAGAACTGACCCGGCTCCTGAAGATCCCTGTGGACACCTACAACAATCTGCTGATGGTCCTGCAGCTCAAACACTTCCCTCCACTCTTTGAGTACTTCGACTTTGAGTCCCGCAAGAGCATGAGCTGCTACGTCCTGAGCAACACGCTGGACTGTAACACCATCATGGTGTCCCAGGAGCAGGTGAGACATGTTGGAGACATGGGACCACATGATGGACAATAATTAATCAAATGTATATTCTTTTTCAGGTGGATGCTATCCTGAGCTTGGTGTCCACGCTGGTCCAGGACCAGCCGGACCAACCAGCTGATGACCCTGACCCGGAGGACTTTGCTGAGGAGCAGAGCCTTGTGGGTCGTTTTATCCACCTGTTCCACTCTGAAGATCCTGATCAGCAGTATCTGGTAGGTTCCTCCTAGTTTGTTTCTGTTCAGTTAAAAAAAAATAAAACACTTTTCGATCGGGTTCTTATTTCTTTCTTTCTTTTGCTTCAGATTCTGAACACTGCCCGGAAACATTTTGGAGCTGGTGGAAACCAGAGGATCCGCTTTACTCTACCGCCCCTGGTGTTTGCTGCCTACCAGCTGGCCTTCAGATACAAAGAAAACTCCTCGGTGGTAAAAAAAAACAATAACCTGTTTTTTTTGTTTTTGTTTTGTTTTTCCCTGCTTGTGTTCCTGCGTGTCATTAAGAAGCTCGTATGTCTCCTCCTGCAGGACGATAAATGGGAGAAGAAGTGCCAGAAGATCTTTTCATTTGCTCACCACACCATCAGCGCTCTCATCAAGGCAGAGCTTTCAGAGCTGCCGCTGCGCCTCTTCCTGCAAGGGGCACTGGCTGCCGGCGAAATCGGCTTCGAGAATCACGAAACTGTCGCGTACGAGTTCATGTCTCAGGTAGAGCCGTGGATAAGAATGTTGCAATGCCACAGTGTCTCCACCAGTGGTTTAATCTCCCCACTGGTCCATCCCTGCAGGCCTTCTCTCTGTACGAGGATGAGATCAGCGACTCCAAAGCCCAGCTGGCAGCCATCACGCTGATCATCGGCACCTTTGAACGAATGAAATGTTTCAGCGAGGAGAACCACGAGCCTTTAAGGACGCAGTGCGCTCTGGCTGCGTCCAAGCTGTTGAAGAAACCTGACCAGTGCAGAGCCGTCAGCACGTGCGCTCACTTGTTCTGGTCTGGTCGCAGCACTGACAAGAACGGAGAAGAGGTGGGTTTCAGCTTCAGCACCAACTCAGTTCAGTTTATTTCTATAGCTCCAAGTCCCACAGAAGTAAAACATTCACACACATTATAAAAGCCAATTAGTAAAAGTTATCGAAGGAAGCAGCAGATTGCGTTTGATCGTCACTTCGTCACAGTCTCTCATTCCAAGCAAGCACAAAGGGAGCAGTGGAAAGGAAAAACTCCCTTTTAAACATGAAGAAACCTCCAGCAGAACCAGGCTTAGGGCGAGCGGCTATCTGCTTCAAAAATGAACGATTTAAACAATTTTAGAGCCGTTCATGTAATTCCAATATCATCTTCAAGTCTCTGTAGTAGAATATTATGATCAACTGTATCAAATGCAGCACTGAGGTCTAACAGGACCAGTGTAGACACCTGTCCATTGTCAGAGGTCATGAGAATATCATTAGTGACTTACTAGTGCTGTTTCTGTGCTATGGTGAGCTCTAAACCCTGACTGAAACTCCTCAGAATATTTCTGTACAGATGTTCACACAACGAACCTGAAACTATTTTCTTAAGAATGTTTTAGAGAGGAACATTGGATCAGATAGAGGTCTGTGATTGGCCAGACTAACTCTGACCTACATTCCATCAACAGACTTGCTGAACACTCAGGAAGTGTTTCACTCCTTAGTTTCAGAGTGAAACTCGTTCATCGTAAACAAAACCTGACAGTTTAAACTTCAAGTCTGAACACACGGGTGTATTGACTTGTGTAGTCGGCATCTATAATGGGTTCAACCAGTTGGATTAGGAGGAACCAGCAGTGACCCACAAAAAGCTGAACTGGATCAGCACTGCAGGGCTTCCCTCCTGCTTCTCTAATGATAACAACTTTAATATCCACCTTTTTAAATAGTGGATCCAGTTCTGCTGGACCTTTGTGGTTCCACCTCTTACTCCTCCATGTGACCTGAACAGAAAAGCTCACCCGCCCCTTTAAAACAAACACTGGAGGAGTACATGATCACCCATTGATGGCAACACTTACTGTAGTTGCCACCATGTAAGTTGCATCAGTCCAAATATGTCTAATAAAGTGGAAACAACATAAATACGTCACTTCGCCTTATAAGTCGCATCTATTATGCATCACCGCTGACCACCCGGAAACATGGGCCGGTGTTGCACCAAAAATCAGTTGGCTGCCTAATGGCGGCCATGGGAGCATACACAGGAGGACTTTTAACAAGAATTTAAGAAGATTAATACTTAAAAACAACTATTTGTTTGCTCGACGTTATAGTAAAGGTGTGTCTCAGTTTAACTTTTCCTTAATAAATGCACTTTAATGGTCAAATTGTTGTTGTTATCCATTATTGTTTTTGTTGGTTTCTACTTTTTGGTGTCCTGTTATGTAATCTGTTGCTGTGTGCTTGTTCTGTTTGTCCCTGTACAGCACTTTGGTGTGCTTTGTCACTGTTTAAAGTGCTTTATAAATAAATTAGTATGGTAAATCGGCTGCATTTCGCCTGGGTGGCGCGGCGAAATGCAGCTGATTTGATGTTTGCTCCAGGAGTTCCGGAGCGAGACGAAGGTGGCTTGGTATGACGAGCCAAGTGTCTCACTAATAGCCATTTTTACCTATTAATGAGACACTTGGCTTGCTATAAAAGTCAAGGGCCCTCTAGTGGCTGAAAATGGTAATGTTCCATATTTTCCATGTCAGAATGAATGAAATTGTCAGATCTCGGCCAAAAATTGGATTATAAATATCGAGGAAAAAAACATAAATATGTCACTTCGTTGTATACTGAAAGTCGCAGGCACGCTAAATTTATGCAAAAAAACAGCGACGTATACAGCAAAAATTACGGTATCTATCTAAACGCACACCTGATCCAAAGTTTTAAACCTCTGTAATCCTGATGGTGGTGTTTTGGCTGCTCTTCAGATCCGGGACGGGAAGCGGGTCATGGAGTGTCTGAAAAAAGCCCTGAAGATCGCCAACCAGTGCATGGACTCGTCTCTGCAGGTTCAGCTGTTCATCGAGATCCTGAACAGATACATCTGCTTCTACGAGAGGGAGAACGACGCTGTAAGACTTTAGAATAACATTTATTCAGATTTAATTTATTTTATTCACAGGAAAAGATTCCTGCTTCGACCCGAGCCAGAGGAAACTGGTCCTGGGGTCTGTTGATCTGTTGTTTTCTAAAAACCATTTGATCATGTTTTTCTTGGACCAGTTGGATCAGTCAGGTTTGTCTTCTGACTCAAGTTCAAGTTGTTTGTCATATGCAGGTTAACGCAAGGTCAACAGTACAATGAAATGTTCAGGATGAGAAGAACCGATTTGACTCGCTAAAAACAAGAGAACAAACAAGAAATATTAAGCGTGCAATAAGGGTACAAAATAAAGTACCAAAAAGTGGAAAAAGTAATTGTAATATTTACAAGGTCCAAATGAAAAAAAAAAAGTAAACAGATTGACTCCTGATGAGTGCTGCAAATCTAAAACACAGGACTTCTGTGGTTCCAGTCCTGTCCAGCATCGGTTCAGATCCTGGTTCATTTTCTAAAGTTCTGTTTCGTTCTTCTTGTTTCTTGTGAGAACGGGCCTCTTTGACCTTCAACATCTCAGAGAAGTTTCAGAGTTATAATCTTTATTGTGATCTAATACTGTTGGTAGTTATGAGGGCCCTGACGATGCTCCTCCCACTCCTCCCTCAGGTGACAGTCCAGGTGTTGAACCAACTCATTCAGAAGATCAGAGAGGACCTTCCAAACCTGGAGGCAAGTGAAGAAACCGAGCAGATCAACAAACATTTCCACAACACCCTGGAGCACCTCCGTCTGCAGAGAGAGTCCTCAGAGTCCGAGGGGCCTGCCTACGAGGGTCTGGTCCTCTGATCAGGGTCCCTAGAGTCTGAGGGACCAGCCTACGAGGTTCTTATTCTTTGAACAGAGTCCACTTCCTGTATCATGATGCACAGCTAACATCACTGCGATTCTTCCTGTGGGACAGAAACTAAACTAACCCCGTCGTCCATCCTGGCTCATTTCCCTGCTTTGTCTCATGACTCGTGTCTTCTGATTGGTTGTTTCTGTTTTGACGCATCGGATTGGACAGAAAACTGCATGTGAGTCCAGCTGCAGCAAACTGAAGAACCATTCGTTCTGATTTCTGTCATCTGCATCTTTCTGCTCGTTATCTTTCTATCACATGAAACATTTATTTAGCTAAATGTAAATAAGTTACAGAATCTCGCTGATTTTATTTTCAGTCTAATTGTCACATAAAAATATCCAACCATGTTATTTTGTCCTTTTCATGTTAAATCAGGAGCTGTTGTAGGAAATGATGCTAAAGATTCAAATCAAACCGACTCCAGAGCTGCTCAGTAATTCCGCTCAGTCTTATTTTGAACAAACTTTAGTCTGCTCCATCTTCTGTTGGCCTTTTAATCTGTTAAATGTTCTGAAACGTTGAAGACTAAAGGCTCAGTGGTCACTCACTAAATCTAAGATAAAACTGATTCACCGCACCCTGCTGGTCAACGAGGACCTCACAAAGGTATATATATTTGTATTAACTTTTTCTTTTTGCATTAAATGTGTTTAAAGTCTAAAATCCACCTGATTGTCATGTTCATGAATAAAACGAAAAGGAATAATAAAAATTAGCCTTTTGTTTTTGTTATCTCTGTCCTGGGATTTATTTCTTTATAATAAAAACAACCTCCATTTGGCTGACTTTAAAGGTTTCAAATTAAACGTCCTCCAGGTTTTTACGTCTGGTTGGATTTTTGGATAAAAATTACACAGCATCATCAGCCGAACAGAACTTTATCCTGAGCTGTTTCAGAACTCTCCGTCTTTACCTCTGATCTATGGTCGAGTCCAGGAAACAAACCCAGACTTCCCTTTCCAGCTCCTACACAACCTCGAGGTGTTCCCAGGGTCTATAATCCCTCCAGAGTTCTGATTCTAACCTGGAGTCTCCTCTCAGTGGGACGTGTCTGATAATCCTCCAAAGGGAGGCGTCCTGAGCAGATGAACCGCTGCGGCTGACTCCTTTACATTCAGAGGAGCAGCATCTCCACTCTGAGCTCCCACCGAATGACGGAGCTCCTCACCCCGGTCTCTAAGGCTGAGCCCACCCCGTTCTACAGAGGAAGACCATTTCAGCTGCTGGATCCAGAATCTGGTTCTTTTAGTCCTGATCCAGACCACAGGTGAGGTTTGGAATGTAGACAGATCAGTAAAGCTTTGTCTTCAGACTCAACTCTGTTCACCACGACTGACCGGAGCTACATTCTCATTACTGATCAGGCTACATATCTGGGAGTCCTAATAACTACTGAATAGAAACAAAGGCTGAACAACAATTATACTAAAAATCAGAAAAACATATTTCATTTTAAAATGCAAATGAAGGATTTACCTTAAAAATAAAATGTCTCACTTCATTCAAAAGTTTAAACTGCACACATCAAGTTTAACTAAATTAAAGAAGTTTGTCCACGCCTCAATAGAACCGAGTGTCTGAAGAATGTTCACTTTAAATAAACATACAGTATAGAGCACGAGGCATTGACTGGTCTCGCGTTAATATCGGATATCTGTGTGCAAACGTGTTTAAATTCTATTAAACCAGAAAAACATTGGAAAAAATATAAATACATAAAACCATAAAGATATCGCTCAATCAGCTAAATTAAAAAATACATTTTTATATACACTCTTCGTAAAAAAAAGTGAAAAAAAACTCACAGTCTAATATTTGCCTGAAGGAACTTGAATGCAACACAAAGTGCGCATGCGCAAATATTTTACGTTGGCAGTCCTTGTGAAGATATTCGTATTTATTTAATTTAAGGTCACATCAAAGTGTTTTTATGTCCTAAATGGACAAAGTTTTGTTTGGGAAACATTAGGCAAATTTTCTATACCTCAGAGAGATTAAATTAATTCGTTAATCTTCGTTAATCTCCGGAGGAAACGGAATAATGTCGACAAATAAAACAAAGAAGGTCAAAATGGCTACGAAATCCTGTCCTGAGTGCGACCAACAGGTAAGTTAATGAAATCATGGAATCATTTATTTAAAGTGATATGGAGCCGGTAGTTCGGATGGAAGTGGCTTCAGGCTCGGTTCGATTCTGTTTTTGTCCCTCAGTCTGAACTTTTCGTCTTAAATTCATTTAAATCTGCAGACTAAAGATTTGTGATGTCCTTAATATTCTCTAACAAAGTTTATTTGGTTTAATGCGAGTTAAAAATGTTTCTGAAGAGAAGAACTGAAATCATGGAAGTCAATAGAAAACTAAAAGTTTTCATGTAAATTAGAATTTTAATGGATTTACTGTGAAGCTCGTGTTGTAAAAGTAGATTTATGTTTAAAAATAAACAGTTTTTAAAGTGAAACCAAACGGTTAGTTTGAAATACTTAGCTTTTATCTAATAATCAAAAAGTCAAAGTAAGATTAATTTGTTGCCAAAAGATGATAAAAATCCATCATTTCGTCACCAACCTTCAGTTTCTGTTCAACAGAAAGTCCTTCAGGACAAAAACTGATTCTGGTCCAAAACCCAGAACAGTTTCCACAGGGTCACCGTTTACTTCTCCGGGTTTTATGTATGATTCAAAGTGCTGAAACTGAAGAAATGGACTGAAGTTTGTCTCCAACATCTCAGGGACAATTCTGCTACAGAGGACAGGAATACCCTCACTTTGGACAGGAAGGACAGGGGGGACAGATGGGAGACAGATCTGTGGCTAAAGACTAGCTGAAGTTAGCTTCTTTATTAGCTCTATTGTATTAGCATTGTTTACCATGATTTGTTGGTAAATTGTTGTTCTTAATAAAAACAGTAAATAAATAAAATATATATTTTAAACTAGCTCTATTATAATTTGTCTTAGCCATGATAACTCCAGCAGCTTTGACGTGCTAGCTATAGTGGCTAATTGAACTTGCTAACAGTTAGCTTCTTCTTCTTTTGGCTTTTCCCTCTTCAGGAGTCAACACAGCGAATCATCCTCCTCCATCTCACCCTGTCGAGACAGTTTTTCTCGTCCTGAGCATTTCATTGCATTGTTGACCTTGTGTTAACCTGCTTGATGAACAAACAGTAAACTATAAACTAAACCAAACTATAAAACTAACTGTTTGCAGCAGGTTCAATTAGCCAATGATGCTAACCTGCTAACAGTTAGCGTCACTGGCTAAGTGAACAAGTATCTGTACTGAACAAGTATTTGTACTGAACAAGTATCTGTACTGCTGATTATCCATGCTGGTGATTATCTCATGCTGCTGTATTCATTCATACCTATCTGCTCACCAAAGACTCATGTTTGGGCTGCTGTTGTTACACCCTGTTGCTTTACATTATTAGTGTTTAGTGTATATCTTAGATCTTTTAGCGTACCGTTTGGCATTTGTTTAGCGTATACTTTGCATATATCTTAGATCCTTATTTACTGTTTCTTTTTTTATACTTTATATTTTGCTGTTTTTGGTTGAACTGGGACCCTGTGTACATAATTTTGTCCCACCTCATGTACCACATGCGATGGAAATGACACTAAAGTTGACTTGAACTTGAGAATGGCAAAGCAAGGCAGCAACAAACAAAACTCAAAAAGTGCATCATAGTCATACCGGTAGCATGGGTGTGCAGTGCAGGTGCAAAAAGTAAAAAAAAAACAACAGAAATAAAAAATAAAAACCGGAGTGAGTTGAAGCGGAGCTCTCGTCAGTGCTGCCATACTGCGGTGCACATAACGTGATCATAACCATGGTTAATTGAACCTGCTAACTGTTGGCCTCGGAGGCTAAATGTTGTTTTTTTAATATCTATTCTTCAGTCTGATATGTGAACCATGTTGTCTTGCATCCCTTGAATCCAGACCTAATGATGAACACTTCCTGTCTCTTGTCTCTTCCTGTCCAGATTCCAGTGGCCTGTAAGTCGTGTCCCTGTGGTTTTGTGTTTATCAGCAGAAAACTTCTAAATGCTAAACTAAGTGAGTGTCCCTCTCCAGCCATAGCAGGTAATGTTCACAACTATACAAACGCTAAATATGATTTCAAATCTAGTTTTGCTTCAGTTTTCATCTGTTTTTTTACTTTTACATTTATAAATGGATTGTACTGATACAGCGCCTTTCTATCTAATCAAGATACTCTAAGCACTTTACAACACTATTTGTGTCCACATTTACCTCCACACACACATTCACACAGCACTCTATCTATGCAAAACTAACTGAGCAAATCATTTTGTAGAGACTAATCGGTGCTTTTAGATCACACCAATGGGACACACGTCAGAGACAGTGAGGGGTTTAGTGTCTTGCTCAGGGACACTTCAACATGTGACTGCTGGTGGAATCAAACTCCCAACTCTCCCATTGGAGGATGGCTGCTCTAACCACTCAGCCACAGCTGCCCCAAATATGTGTGTGTGTGGTGGGGGGAGGGGGGGGTGAACAGTGGGGAAAATAAGTATTTGATACACTGCCAATTTTGCAAGATTTCCCACCTACAAAGAATGGAGAGGTCTGTAATTTTTATCTTAGGTACACTTCAACTGTAAGAGACAGAATCTAAGAGGGAAAAAAAACAGAAAATCACATTGTATGATTTTTAAGTAAGTCAGTTACATTTTATTGCATGAAATAAGTGTTTGATCACCTACCAACCAGCAAGATTTCTGTCTCTCACAGACCCGTTAGTTTTTCTTTAAGAAGCCCTCCTATTCTGCATTTATTACCCGTAATATTTGCACTTGTTTGAACTTGTTACTTGTATAAAAGACACCTGTCCACACGTTCAAACGATCACACTCCAACCTCTACACCAAGGCCAAGACCAAAGTGCTGTCTAAGGACACCAGGGACAAAATTGTAAACCTGCACAACACTGGCATGGGCTACAGGACAATAAGCAAGCAGCTTGGTGAGAAGGCAACAACTGTTGGCACAATTAGCAAATGGAAGAAACACAAGATGACTCAAACCTTCCTCGGTCAGGGGCTCCATGCAAGATCTTGCCTTGTAGGTTTAGGATGACTCTGAGAATGGTCAGGAATCAGCCCAGAACTACACGGGAGGACCTGGTCAACAACCTGAAGAGAGCAGGGACTACAGTCTCAAAGAGGACCATTAGTAACACACTACGCCGTCATGGTTTAAGATCCTGCAGGGCATGCAAGGTCCCCCTGCTCATACCAGCACATGCCCAGGCCCGTTTGATGTTCACCAATGATCATCTGGATGATCCAGGGGAGGCATGGGAGAAGGTCATGTGGTCAGATGAGACTAAAATTGAGCTTTTTGGCATCAACTCTACTTGCTGTGTTTGGTGGAAGAAGGATGAGTACAACTCCAAGAACACCGTCCCAACCGTGAAGCATGGGAATGGAAATGTCATACTTTGGGGTGCTTTTCTGCAAAGGGGACAGGACCACTGCACCATATTAAAGGGAGGATAGATGGGGTCATGTATCATGAGATTTTGGCCAACAACCTCCTTCCCTCAGTAAGAGCATTGAAGATGGGTCATGGCTGGCTCTTCCAGCATGACAACAACCTGAAACACACAGCCAGGGCAACTAAGGAGTGGTTCCTTAAGAAGCATTTCAAGGTCCTGGAGTGGCCTCGCCAGTCTCCAGACCTGAACCCAATAGAAAATCTTTGGAGGAAGCTGAAATTTAATATTGTCCAGCAACAGCCCCGAAACTTGAAAGATCTGGAAAAGATCCGTATGGAGGAGTGGGCCAAAATCTCTGCTGTGGTGTGTCCAAACCTGGTCAAGAACTACAGGGAACATCTGAACTCTGTAAGTGCAAACAAAGTTGTCTGTACCAAATATTCACTTCTGTTTTTCTATTGTATCAAACACTTATTTCATGCAGTAAAATGCAAATGAATAATTTAAAAATCATACAATGTGATTTTCTGGATTTGTTCCTTATATTCTGTCTCTTACAGTTGAATTGTACCGACAATAAAATTATAGACCTTTCCATTCTTTGTAGGGTTGGAAAACTTTCAAAATTGACTGCGTATGAAATTCTTATTTTCCCCACAGTATCTTATGGTATACTAAAAAATGTGTGGGGAAAATATTCATGTCTTCCACCAATTAAACCAAGTGAAATGTCTGAAGACCCATTTCCTAAACAAGCCTCAAAGAAAGAGCTGCTTTGTGATTCTGTTACAGTGGAAGTAGAAGTGATTTTAAAAGAATAAAACCCAGTCAGAAGAATGTCTTTACTTTCCTAATAATTGTAAATGTTGTTATTTTTGGTTTCAGACAAGCTGGACTTCAAGCGGAGAAGAACGGAGAGGATTCGCAGAGAGAGGATTGGTTCTCCTCTAACCAGTGACATGGAGAACCGAAGGAGACCCCGAGTGAACAGTCAGTCAGAAACCATCCGAAGGAGCCGGGGCAGACCCAAAACTGTGGGTCCAAAGAAACAAGAAGAAGAAAAGGGTAAAAAATGTTCCTATCACGGATGAAATCTAAAGTTTATAAAGGCCTCGATAATGGCTGAGAAAAATAATAAAACAAAGTTTGAAAACTAGTATTTCTTATAATTTAATTTAAACAAACCATATCCATGTGTTGGTTTAAATGTGCATATTCAAGTTGTTTGTTATGACATGACAATAGATTTTAGATCAAGATCTAAACAATTACTCTAAGTGGTGGGTGTGCAGCTTTAGCTGCTGTGGATCTAAGGTCTGAACAGGAACAAGACCAGTAATAATTAATAATATTTATTCAACTCAATAAGAGCACCATTCGAGGATATTGTGGAGTACCAACCAAAATAGCTTCAGTAAGACCAGATACAGTTCTACCACGTACACAGAGACAGACTGAGAACTCAGGGCTAACATGGAAGGATCCTAAGGCTCAAGTGAGGCTAAAGTTAGGGAAACAACCTGATGCTAACATGGGGGTAACGTTGTTCAGTGTTAGCTCTTATGGATCTGGGGTTCTTGAGGTACCGGTATTTTGTTAACAGAAAGACAAACAAATGCAATGACATGATTTCCTGCCTTTTGTCTTGTGGGGTGGGGGAAGTAATGAGATGTGGGGGTTTAATTTTGCACAGTGCTATTGTGATTGATGACATCACTATTTATTGTTTTTTGTTTTGTTTACAGATAAACAAGAAAAAGAAGTGGATATTTATGCCAGCCTGTCTGATGAGAAGGCCTTCGTGTTTTCTGTAGCTTTGGCTGAGATCAACCGCAAGATCCTGGGTCAAAGACTGATCCTGTGAAATCCTTAGATCCTGGGTCAGAGACTGAACCTGTGAAGTCCTTTAGATTCTGGGTCAAAGACTGAACCTGTGAAGTCCTTTAGATTCTGGGTCAAAGACTGATCCTGTGAAATCCTTGGATTCTGGGTCAGAGACTGACCCTGTGAAGTCCTTAGATTCTGGGTCAAAGACTGATCCTGTGACATCCTTAGATCCTGGGTCAGAGACTGACACTGTGAAGTTCCTAGATCCTGAGTCAGAGACTGACCCTGTGAAGTCCCTAGATCCTGAGTCAGAGACTGAACTCATGAAGTCCCTAGATCCTGGGTCAGAGACTGAACTCATGAAGTCTCTAGATCCTGGGTCAGAGACTGAACTTGTGAAGTCCTTAGATCCTGGATTTTATGCAGTCTTCTTTAGACCAGAAGATCTAAGGAAACTCTTCCAGAGGACATTATAATGACTAAAGACCCCAGAATTGGCTGGAGCTGACCTTTGACCTGACTGCTTCACGTGGATACAGAATGAGATTTAAGAACAATACTTGGTCCCACAAAACCAGTTTATTCAAAGTTTATTTAAATTAATCAAAATTCAAAGGTCAAATTTTATTATACAATACTTCATTCTGGACGGAAATCATATTTCTGGACTTTAGTTGGAACGACTTCTGTTGTTTGTTAACTTCATTAAACCTACAGATTTGTTGACTTCCTGTGTATCGGCCATCCATGGTATTGTGTGTGTGTGTGTGTGAATATAATTTCTATAGTTTTTCAGACACCTGGTACACTCACCCATACCTCATTGCTCCATTGAGCTCGCGCTGTATGCGCTTGTCAGCCAAAATTGATATAAAGGTTTGCACCTCATCATTGGTCCATGGGATTTGCACCTCACCATTTTTATTTTGGGGAAAGTGCGCTATGCGACCATTGGATTTCAAATGGCGTTTTAGGAGGAATTTGCAAGTACAGCCATGGCTCATCCAGTGAAGTCAATCCACGGACCAATTAATGGCTGCCGTTTGCTGACATCAAAATCGTCGGCTTTGGCTTGGCTTGGAACCATGGCTGAGGCGGGTCCAAAAATCAAGCATGAACTGGTAATGGAAATACAATTTGCCGATGCCGAGTCAATGCGAACTGATTAAAGCCACTCCCGTGGAGAAGCGACTTGTGCGAGCAAGCCTAGAGGGGGGTCTATATGAGGAAGGATGTGGGAACTATGGAAACTTCAATACCCATCATCCAGATTGACCCAGACACAACTTTGGACCCAGTGTTCCAACATGAGAGTGAGGAATCTGCTATCGCACCTAGAGATTGATGA
This sequence comes from Nematolebias whitei, assembly GCF_014905685.2. Lineage (NCBI taxonomy): Eukaryota > Metazoa > Chordata > Actinopteri > Cyprinodontiformes > Rivulidae > Nematolebias > Nematolebias whitei. Next base: position 15,041,239 of record NC_056499.1, on the reverse strand, counting down.
GATACACCATAGATGCTACATTAAGGAGGGATATACCATCATCCCCATCAAAATATGAGTACCAAGCCCTGTTGAAAATCCCAGAGGAACTGAATACAGGGGCAGCTGACCTGAGGATACCATGCGATACGAGCTTTATTTATAGAGCACTTTAAACACTCATAGGACTAAAGTGCTGAGGATGAAGATTGTGACGAAGTTAGGCACCTATAACCTGCAGCCCTTGCCAAGGCTAAATGACTGTCTTCTGGAAGTCTGCTAGAAGATGTGAATGCAGCATTGCTAAGTATCCCTGCTGACACCACCACAGAGACGCATAAGCTGGTATGCACAAAAGCCACAATGATCCTTCACTTGCTTGGCTATAAGATCAAGGCAATCAATAAAGAGTACTGCCAACCACGGAGAAACAGGGTGGAAGCTAAGATCAAGGCAACATGTCCATGAGTCTAGTTACTGTCAGACAATCCCCTAACAAAAAGTAGTACATTTGAAGTTTATTTTCGCAAGTATACTTTAAGTTAAGTATAAGTATATCAAGTATACTACACACCATACTTGTAGTGTACTAGAAGTATACTGATTTAATACTTGTTTGGACTAAATTGGGACATTTTTATAATATTTTTAAGTATATCAAATAAAGTTTATAAAAAGTAAACCAAGTACACTTCCTCATTTTTAGTGTAATATAAGTACACTTATAGTACACGTAAATAAACTACTTTTTGCTAAGGGATGCATCAGAGCTCTGGCTACTCCTCTAAAGAAGTACATTCAAGATGTGTGTATTTATGTATAAGTGTACTTATGTATATTGTATTTATATAATGTGTGTATTTTAGGGTTGATGGTGTTCTTATGATGGTTCAAATTAATAATTTCTGATCGAATCAGAAAATAATGAAACAGTTAAAGGTTTTTCACAATAGATCAGGAAATGAAAACATTTTTCACAATAAAACAGGAAATGGAAACTGTCCATCTTCAAAGGATCCCAGAAGAACTCTACTGTACATGTACAGACCAACATTTGGTGAAACTGTTTTGACCTTTGACCAGTTCTTCCAGGTAGACCTGTCCTGCAGAGGTTCGTGATACCACCCAGCTGCCAGGAGGGAGGTGAAGAGCTCGAACCTAAACCAGGTCCGGATCAGAGACAGTTTTAGTCTGATGATCCAGGTCCCGATCAGAAGCTCCAGGTTTTAGTCTGGATCAGAGAGTCCAAGTGAAGAACATGTCATGTATGTCACATATGCCATGTATGTTACCTGACCATCATTCAATTATTCTTTCAGTGTTACTACCTGTGCAAATAACCTGTCACACAACCTGTGTAGTTTATGTTAGTTATGATGTGCAATCTACAGGTATATCATGTACATTTAAGCTCATACTGTATTACTACCTGGGAAATACTTATTCGTACAAATTCATTTTACTTGCACTGTTATATTCTACTATGTTGTTCTTTACTATTTCTCTTTTGGACCTTGTAAATATTATATTTCTTTTTCACTTCTTGGTACTTTATTTTGTACCCTTATTGGGGCATGGTGGTGCAGAGGCTAGAGAAGGTGGGCCTGTGATTGGAAGATCACCGTACAACTCCCAGTACCGACAACATCAATGTGTGGGTGAGATAGGTGAAGCACCCGTGCCTGCCTCCACCCTGGGCTCTTGAGCAAGGCCCTTGACCTCTACCATCTGTTCCCATGGGCACCACAGATGGCAGCTCCCTGCTCCACACAGAGGGCTGTGGTAGCTCTGTGGTTGTCAGGAAGCTAGAGCATCCGGCCAAATCTTTGTGCGACTTAGTTCGCTGTGGCGACCCCTGAAGAAGGGAGCAGCCGGAAGAAGAAGATAAATAAATGTGTACCCTTATTGCATGCGTATTTCTTGTTTGTTTGTAGCGAGTCAAATCGATTCTTCTCATCCTGAACATTTCATTAACCATAGTTAACCTGCATATGACAAATAAACGTAACAGTAAGACTTCCGGCAGCAGGGGGCACCAGAGCTCCTTCACTGGGATCAAAACAAACCGGAAACAGGAAGTGAAGCAGGGGTAAACTCCAGTCCGAGCTCGGAACCTTCGGTTGTTCTTAATGAATCCGTAACGTCTGTTTCTGGTTCTGTGTTTGTTTTGGTTTGAAGAATCTGTGAAAAGACAAGATGGCGACCACCGTCAGCACCCAGAGAGGACAGGTAAGTCCCGCCAACAGCTTCCTGTTAGTAAACATAAAGTCTCACCTGGACCGAACCCAATCGAGCATGCGCATAGTAGCTGTGAACCTGAGGCCGGTCAGCTGACCCGACCAGGTGAACCTGCAGACCCAGGTGGTAGTATCACTCGACCTGGCAGTCAGACCTTTGATTCCCTGGTTTTTAAAGTGCCGGTGAGGGGCCCCCCTGTGGGTCCTGAAACATCAAGTCGGGGTCCGGAGAAGACCTTCAGAAATTAAGTTTTATTTTTCAGGTAGGACAGACCGAGATTCAGGACTTCATCCATGAAAGACTCAAAATCAAAAACTGATCGTAAACTTACAGCTCTCTGACAAAACTCAGTTTATGACAGTTTTAGATTTAATTCAGCTGACGCATGTGTGTGTGTGTGTGTGTGTGTGTGTGTGTGTGTGTGTGTGTGTGTAGGTGTATGTTGGAGAACTCCCTCAGGACTTCCTGAGGATCACTCCCACCCAGCAGCAGCAGCAGGTCCAGTTGGACGCCCAGGCGGCCCGGCAGCTGCAATACGGAGGCTCCATCGCCACAATGGGTCGGCTCAGCATCACTGTGGTCCAGGTACAGAGACTGGGTCCTGCTGGACCTGTAGAGTTCTCAGAATGACTCTGTGTTGGTTCCTTTATGTCTCTGATTAAAACTCTGTTTTTGATTTTTAACAGGCCAAACTGGCTAAAAACTACGGGATGACCAGGATGGATCCATATTGTCGGATCAGATTGGGCTATGCGGTCTATGAGACCCCGACAGCTCATAATGGAGCCAAGAACCCGCGGTGGAACAAAGTGATCCAGTGTACGGTTCCCCCGGGGGTGGACTCCTTCTACCTGGAGATCTTTGATGAGGTGAGGCGTGAAAGCGTTTCTAACATAAATCACGTGTTGATGTGGACAAAACAGAACCAAACTGTGAAGTGTCACACACCATAGAAGAAGAAGCTGCAGGCTGGTTCTGGAGGAGCCTGATGGGGACACACAGTCTCACGTTTACTCACGCTCAGTTGGTTCTGGACACGTTTGTTAAAGAACGTTCAGATTGTCTCAGGTCACTCTTTGGTTTCTCATTCTTCACATTTCTCAGTTTCTGACTCTCAGAAACTGCAGTGAGTGCAAGACCTGGACTCTGTGACTCGTAGAAACATTAAACAACTCGTAGACCTCATCGAAACAAGAAACTCATCATGTTTACACTTCAGCTGCAGGAAGGCCTGCACATGGAAACTGAGAACCCTCGAAAACATTTCCAGACTATTTAGAGACTTTCTCAAGACGGTGTTAATCTCCAACAGTCACATTTCACACAGAAACTGGTTCATGAGAGGAAAAAGTTCAGAGTTCAAACTGCTGCAGAGAAACGGAAGCTGCTAAAAGAGCCTCGACGGAAAAACAGGTAAAGAGGATGATGAGGATGAAGGTGGTGGATGATGTGGTTCTGCAGCAGGTCACATGAACAGATCTTTGTTTTATTTTTATACGTCAGCAGTCATAAATCACTTTTATCACTTGTCAGATCTTTTTGCCATAACAGATGGGGAATCATGTAATTGCCTCCATGTGAAAGTTGTGTTAGTAAAATATCTCCTGAACCAGTGCACAAATCTTTATTTCTCTCAGAAAGTTATCAATGGGAGTAGGCCAACAGGATTCAAGATGGCCACCATAGCTAACCCCAGATTTTTGAAGCTGTGATGAACTCCTTGATCACTCGCAAGCATCACCTCCTCAGTTTAATGTGTGTTTGTTTGTTTGTTGTTGTTGTTGACGGCGTACAGAGGGCGTTCTCAATGGATGACAGGATCGCATGGACCCATGTGACCGTCCCTGAGGGTCTGAGGGAGGGCAGCGTGGTGGACGAGTGGTACAGCCTGAGCGGTCGTCAAGGCGACGATAAGGAGGGCATGATCAACCTGGTGATGTCGTTCGCTGTAAGTCTGTTCACACACACTCATCTGCTTCCTCTGTGTGTGTGCGTGCGTGTGTGTTTTGAGGATGAATGGGTTCTGATCATGGGTTGATGGTTCCAAAGCTGCCATCTTCTTCTAGGTTCCTGTAAACGCTGTTATTCCAACACATCGTCAGTTCCACGTCACGTGGTAATTTGGCAGAAAAATTAAGACTTTCCTGCAGGAAGTGACACGTTCTGCACTGGAAGGGCTACTGCTAGCTGCTGCTACTTTCATTTGACAACGATGCCTGAATTTCATGTAAATAAAGAGCAATGTGAGTCTGAAGGTTTTAAAACGGGGTTTGATTCGTTTATTTATTAAGAGGACAGAAAAACTCTTTAATCCTGTTCTGACTAGCCTTTAGCTCATCAGTTCTGTCAGAAAAAAAATCAGTTCAATAAACTGAGGTCAAAGTTATCTACAGCAGGTAAGACATTCAGTATGTATAACTTTTAACAGAACCCCTCTTCAGAGTGTTTGAACTGTCCCTTTAAGTGCTGTCCTGGTTGTCAGCAGCAGATTTCAAGTTTATGCTTTAAATAAAATGTAGAAGATCGAGGAAGTTTTTGATGAAAACTCAGAAACATCTCAGATCTAATCTGAAAATCATTCCTCTCACACCAACAGGAAGTTACCCCAGCTTTGATGATTCTGATGGTTCCTCTGTTTCAGTCATTACCTGCTGCTGTGATGAGTCAGCCTGTGGTTCTGATGCCATCCGTCTATCAGGAGGGGGTCGGATACGTTCCCATCACAGGTCAGACACACGGGTACACACACGGGTACAAACATGGGTACACACACACAGATATTTAGTAGGGGTGTAAATCACCAGCTTTACCACGATACGATATTTTATTGATTTGTTTGTATGACGATACGATTTTTCTCCATATCACAAAGTTTGTCACGATACGATTTCAATTCTACTCAATTCACAATCTGCGATCGATATATTGCGATATCAAATGCCCATCTCATTTACATATAAATAAATTTACAAAAACAATTCAAGTATGATTTAACCATTTTATTTCTATTACAGGCACCAGGCATTTAAAAAAAAGTTTTTTCTTAATTAATGAAAAAATAAAAATAAATGACCTGTTCAGTATAGTCTCACATTTCTCATGTTTAAGTGCATTTTTTAAACAAGTTAACTTAAAAGTGCTCTGATTACCTTTCAGTTATAAAGAAACAAAAATAGATATTGAGCTTACATAACATGGCTATCAATGCCGTGTTTCTTCTTCAGGTGAACGGCCAAATTAGTTTTTTCCTGAATATTTTAACTCTCACTGGCACCTGGTGCATACGGCATGAGATTTGTCTGTTGAGCCGTCCTTCTGTTGGAATTAAAAATATTTCCACTGTGTTGATTTAAATCCAGCAGGAGAGTGAATTTCATTATCTGTGTTTTCTGCCTCGTCTGCCATGTTGCTGAGGCGGCCACTGAGCGCAGCCGCACACAGAAATGGTGACACAGATGTGCCTTGGGAATTTCAAAATAAAAGCATATTTTAAAGATGACAATATGAATTTATGTTTTAGTTTTGCCACAATATAATTGAATCATTAATAATTTAATCGATATATCTATGTAAATCAGTGTATTGTTACACCTCTGGTATTTAGGTATACACACATGTACACACAAAGGTACACACCTGTGCACTGCTCGCGTGTGTAAAGCTGTTCTTTGTACTGAGTTGAAGCTTTGTTTCCAGGCGTTCCTGGAGTCTATAGCCAGGGTGTGGTACCGATGGCGGTACCAACCAACATGCCAGCAATGGGGGGTCCAGGGCCTGCCTGCAGTGAGGAGGACCTGAAGGCTCTACAGGACATGTTTCCAAACCTGGACCCAGAGGTGGTCCGTACAGTTCTGGAGGCCCAACAGGGCAACAAGGACGCTGCCATTAATTCTCTGCTGCAGATGGCTGAGGAGGTCTGATAGCTGAACACACCAAAAACATGCCAACAACACATCAACAAAAACATGTCAACAACACATCAACTGAACAATATCACACCAACAACATGCCAACAATTTGCCAACTACACGTCAACAACAATCACCTGAACAACAAACCTCCAAAAACATGTCAACAACACGTCAACAACACATCAACTGAAAAGCACGTCAACAGCATATTAATACACCAACATGTTAACACCATGTCATTATGTCAACAGCATGCTAACAACACACCAACAATGTCTCAGCAACATGTTAACAACACATGAACTAAACAACAACACACCAACATGTCAACAATACACCAACAACACATCAAAAACACATCAACTGAACAACAACACGTCTACAACACATCAGCAACATCCAAACAACATATCTTCTGAACAACAACATGCCAATAACATGCCAACAACACACAAACATGCCAGCAAAACATCAACAACACATCAACTGAACAACACACCAACAGCATGTCAACAACATACATCAACTAAACAACACCCCAACAGCATGTCAACAACATACAATACATCCGCTAAACAC
>NC_056499.1:15023197-15034522 GCF_014905685.2 Nematolebias whitei | reverse complement strand
AACTCAACATAACACCCCAACAGCATGTCAACAACATACAATACATCAGCTAAACACAACACCCTAACAGCATGTCAACAACACATCAACAATATATAAACAATGCATCTTCTGAACAACAACATGTCAACAAATGGAGAACGCAGGAGGTGTTTCTTCCTTGTTTACCTGAAATATTTGCTTTTATTTTTCTGAGTTTGTTTTATTGTTGTTTATGTTTTTTATGTTGGAGTTCAGATGAAAGTTAAAAACTTTTCCCAAGTTTGATTTTTTGTTTCTGACTCAGCGAAAAGGAGCAAAATCAGACAATAAACTTTAAAATGTTTTTATCCTCAGAGTGGCTGCCTCGGTCTTTCAGATAAGATCCAGCAGCTTCAGGGTGGATCCATCATGGGTCAGATGTCAGGGAGGGTCCATCAGGGGTCAGAGGTCAGGGCAGGTCTATCAACTTCCTGACATCTGATGTCCCTTAAATGACTCAATTAGGGCTGGGCGATATCTCGATATTTAAAAAATATCGAGATAATTTCATTTGCGATATAAGAACAATCCGCCTGCTGTCTTCTCCCACGCGGTCCCTCCTTTTCCCTCATTGAATACAAATACACAGCCCCTCAGCTGCGCACGCTCCCCGCTCTTCCTTTTCCTCTAGGTGGGCTGGAGTTTAACACAAGTAAACACTGGAGATATGAAGAGCAGCTTAGCTGCTGAGCAAAAAGAAAAACAGTGGCTGTTATTTTCAAGATGGTTTGGATTTAAATTGTAAGATGAGCAGCAGAAAAATGTTTTCTGTAGACAATGCCGAAAACAAGTCGCAACAAAAGGTCAGAACTAAAAATCATTTTCACCATTTAAAATAGTGCTATAAGTTAAGTTATAAGCTGCATCTCCGACTGTGTTTTCAGCCTCCTTCCCTGAAACAAACCAAGTTATAAAACTCATTTAGCCGTGCCGTGCCTTATGAGAGGAACAATGAGAGCGCGACATTAATAAATCAGCAGCTTATCATATCACTAAAGACACAGTCCCAGTCTTAACTGTGGAACAAGACGGCTAAAGTTAGCCGTCTTGTTAGCCACTAAGGACCATGTCTTTAGTGAAATGATAAGCTGCTGATTTATTAATGTTGCACTCTCACTGTTCCTCTCATAAGGCACAGCACGGCTAAATGAGTGTTGTGGTTTGTTTCAGGGAAGGAGGCTGAACTCTGTCAGAGCTGCAGCTTCAGTTCACACACACTTAACATCGTGAAGGCGGCAAAGCTGAAGGGGATTATTATTTAATAGATGTAAATAAAAGTCTAAAAAACAAACTAATATATGTAAATTGTTTATTTTTTAGACATTTATTTTGTTGAGTTACAGCTGTTTGTTACTATATGTGCTTGTGTGACAATTGGGACAAAGCTTTGACTCGAGAAATATATTTTTGTAATTACTTTGTGGAAAGGGAAAAAAATATTGAGATATATATTGTATATCGCCATTCATCTTAAAATATCGAGGTATTAATTTTGGTCCATATCGCCCAGCCCTAGATTAAATTAACAAATTAAGTTTAAACTTTGTGATGTTCTCTCCGTGCATGCGTGGGTTTTCTCCTGGTACTCCAGTTTCCTCCCACAGTCCAAAAACATGCATGCTAGGCTGATTGGTAACTCTAAATTGTCCCTAGATGTGAGTGAAAGAGTGAATGGTTGTATCGTTCCTCTCTATGTGTCCCTGTGATGGACTCTGTTCAGGGTGTCCCCCGCCTCTTGCACAGTGACCGCTGGATATGGGCACCAGTGAGTGACCCCGTGACCCGGAAAGGAAGAAGCGGGTAATGGATATATGGATTCCACAGCTTTAACAAAGATTCTTAAAGAGACTAAAGCCTTAACTTTAAAATTTAAATAGATATTCCAGCCATTTTACAGCAGGGTTTTGTAGAATGGATTAAAAGAATATCTTACCTGTTGCAGGTAACTTCAGTTTGGAGAAATAGTTTGATTCTGACAGGACTGATGAGCTATAGGCTGGTCTGAACAGGACTAAGCTGCTGTAAGTAAAATAACTACAGATGTTCATGCAAACATTATTATTTAATCTTTTATATCTCCATCAGTTTATTTTCTTGCAGGAAATGCCCCCAGGCTTCACAGGAAGTGCTACAGCTAGTTCATAGAAATTGATGACGGTATAATGTTTACAAAAAAGTGTTAACATGAACTGGAGTCACAGTCAGACTGTGTTCCATTCTGTCTAGCCATTAACACATCAGTCTGGCCAGGATTAAACAGTTCAAAGAGCTATCTGCAACAGGTAAGATATTCACTATTTATAACATTTACACAGAAACCCTACTTCAAAATGGCTGAACTGTCCATTTAAGGCTTGAAGCAGTTTCAGTCATTAGGACTTAAATGTCAGTAAATATTTTAAATGTTAGGTTAAATGAGCAACAAGTCCCGTTGCTGTGGTAACCTGCTTTACGTGCGTTGCAGCGAGTCTGTTTGTTTTATGTACAAATCTGTTTTTACTTGATCTTATAAGAGATTCTGTCCAGAAAAACATCAAAGTGTGTTTGTGTTTGCCCTCATAAAGATATAAATGTTAATATAAAAATGTTGTCACTCAGTAATTTAACGATTGAATCTTAAAAAATGCAAAACGATTTTAAATGTTTTTTTATTAGTTGGAAGTCGTGTAAAGTTTTTGTGCTCGATTAAAAACTCTTCCACCTACAGTTGTTCCTGTCGTGATTTCATTTTATTTCTGAAAGTTTGTTTCTGTGCTCAGAAATATTCTTAAAGACGAATAAGCATTTTTATCAATCGGTCTTCTTCTGAACACAGTGTTTTTAAATGTTCAGCTGAGTCATGAACAGGCAGCTAAAATGTTTTTTCAAAACATTTCAGTTTATTTAGAAACAAACATTTTTATCCTAAAACATCAAGATCTCCTTAAAGATTCACAAAGATTGTTTTAGTTAGTTCATTTTACTTTTTAGCTCAAATTTAGCTGATTTTATCTTTTTGCTACTGTCTCACTAACTTCAGCTTTTAGCTGTTGTTCAAGTCTTTTAGCTTTTAGCTGCTGTTCAGGTGTTTTTGCTTTGAGCTGTTGTTCAAGTCTTTTAGCTTTTAGCTGCTGTTCAGGTGTTTTTGCTTTGAGCTGTTGTTCAAGTCTTTTAGCTTTTAGCTGCTGTTCAAGTGTTTTAGCTTTTAGCTGCTATTCAGGTGTTTTTGCTTTTAGCTGTTGTTCAAGGCTTTTAGCTTTTAGCTGCTGTTCAGGTGTTTTTGCTTTTAGCTGCTGTTCAGGTGTTTTTGCTTTTAGCTGCTGTTCAGTTTAGCTTGCCCTGATTGTTTCTGATGGAAGATGTGAAAGGTCACAGATGTTTTTCACTTAATAATGTCAAATGTACATATGAGCCGTGTGTGTGTGTGTGTTTTGTCTGGACAGTGCTGCAGAAGCATGGAGCCTCTCAGCTCATAAACTCAAAGCCGAAGCTGGTAGGCAGCACCTCTGATAACATTATAAAGACACGTTTTTATGCTGTTTTTGAGCAAACTTGGAGATGAAGCGCCATGTGAACATTTTGCCTGTTTGTATTTCAACTGTTCCATCTTGCAAGATTAAACCTGGGGTTAGGAAAGTACTTCCTGTGTGGCTTATTTATTTAATCAGCGAAAGGGATAATGTTAAATTATTCTAACAGTTTCAGCTTCTCCAACAGATTTCAGCCTTTTGGCAGAAAAAAACTACTTTTTTATTTTTATATCCCTTAGCTAAAGTTTTGTCTTTACACCAGTTTTGAGCTTTTCAAGTTTTCATTTCAGCTCCCAGGACTTCAACAGCTGAAATGGTCTGAGTCTTTAATAATCTTCACACCAGTTTGTTTTGCAGAAATATTTTAATTCAAGAAGGAATCATAAAATCAAACTTCAGACATTTTACAGATGAAGGATCGACTCAGCGCCTCCTGCGGTGCGGGCCTTCGGCTGTTTTCTCAGGACATTCCTCTGGGCTGCAGCCGCACGATTCCACCTGAGTGAAGGTGTGCTGAATCTTGGACCCGTCCAAGCAGGTCAGAACCACCTGTTGCAGTGAGCTGGAGGCCTCCCGGCAGCACTCACAAGAGTACAGCATGGAGTTAGCAGCTGCAGAGTACCTGCAGAGAGCCAAACATCAGCTGAACCTTCGGCTTCTCAAGAAACCCGTCAGTCATTTTAGGCCTGCCTGAATGCTGAGTCAGCGTTTAGAGTATTGTCAGAGCTGCCTGATCTCTGAGTCAGCATTTGAGTTCAGAGATGAATGTTGAGTCAGTGTTTAGAGCATCGAGCTGAACGCTAAATCAGCATTGTAAGATGCTAATTATTTAGCTTTTTTTTTTAGCATCAAACATCTTGGTTAAATTGTGCTAAATAAGATGCTAATCTGCTTAATTTCAGACACTTGATAAATTTAGTGTTAGCATTTGATTTGCTAAGAACTAAAGTCAAGGCAAGTTATTTAATTTACCAGCTAATACTGGTTTTAGTTTTTGTTCTTTTTTATATAAAAAAAAATCTTCAACAAATTTCAACAGTCCTTTTTGTAAATGATGCTATGTTTTCTAAAAGCTAAAGGTGCTGACAAGCTTAAGGTGCTAACAAGCTTAAGGTGCTAACAAGCTAAAGGTGCTAACAAGCTAAGAGAATTAACAAGCTAAGGGAGTTAACAAGCTGCAGGTGCTAACCTGTTAAAGATGCTAACAAGCTGAAGGTGCTAACCAGCTAAGGGTGCTAACAAGCTAAAGGTGTTAACAAGCTAAAGGTGCTAACAAGCCAAAAGTGCAAGCTAAAGGCGCTAACAAGCTGAAGGTGCAAACAAGATAAGGGTGCTGTGTTGAGCAGCCTGGAGAAGCAGCTAGTTTGTAGAAGCTGCAGTAGTTTTATTTATTTATTTAAAAAATAAGAAATAATAAAAATCAACATCTGTAGCTTCTAGAAACTAGCTGCTTCTCCCGCTTCAGGGTTAGATTTACACTTTAGATGAATTTCTTATGTTTTGTTGATAGAATACTTACATGGCTGAACTTCTGCAGTGTCCGACACACGAGGAGATGTTGAGCAGCTCCGAGCTGATGCAGCCGTTCACCTCTATCTTTGTTGGCTGACTCTGGACCTGACACACACTCTTTACATCACCTGGAACACAGGAGCACAGGTGTTGGTCCAACATGTAGTCTGAGGGGAACCTTCATCAGGGAACAGGATGAACTTACAGGACATGCAGCATCCTGCAGCATCTGTCACCTCAGTGCCCTGCAGGAGAAACACAGCTCTGTTAAAATAGCCACACAGAAACCTGAGAGGCAGCCATTTTAACTGCCTTAGTCAGGAATGGAAACCACATTATCTGCCCTCCAACACTTAGTATGACACTTATGGAAACAAATGTAAAGTCAGAACTGTGAGGGAGCACAACAGGCTCCAGATCAGTTCGTCCCTCCTTCTAAAACCACTTGGTCACTTTGTACCCGCCTCAGCAGCTGCAGCGACGATTCAATCTATCAGAGGCCGGAGCACAATTGGGAAAAAAAAGATAATAAAAAAAAAGACCAATTTAAATATTGAAGAAGCATTTTCCTTCATGAATGTTGAACTAGAAGAACTGGAGGTTACAGCCAGATGGGGTCCAGTCTAACCCTGACCACCAAGGCTGTGTTGGTACCGTAACAAGACAAAACTTCAGCTTTTAGAGCAGAACGGTTCCAACACACACAGAGGAATTTGTTTTGTCCCAAGTCCTGGGGAAGGCTGATGTTCTGAGCTGGATGTTTGGGACTGTAGACCAGGATCTCCGTTCAACACACCTGGCCTGTGGACAGTCTGAAACCTGGGACAGGTAGTTTCGGCACTGGGACTGACCCGTTACGTGGTCTGACAGCCCAGGCTGGTCCTCTGAAGCAGGGGTGCCCACATTTTTTCAGCGTGCGAACTACTTTTAGAATGACCAAGTCAAAGTGATCTACAGTGCCTACTATAAGGCCCTGTTTACACGAGAACAACCTCTGGAAACGTTAGCATTTTTTCTGTTTATTGGGGGAGATAAACAAAAAATGAGCGGGTTTACATGAAAACAGCCTGTAGTTTCCATTTCAGTCAGGTTGCCACATAAGAAATTATGAACTATAGTACTGTTACTTTAAAATGATAGTACTTTAACCTAAACTGTCATATGTGCTGAGTAAAGCTATTCTAAGATGAGGTGTGTGTTGTGTTTGTTGAACATGTGCACAGAAAAGGAGAGGGTAAATAAGATGTTTTAAATTTATCTGGCAACCCTCATCGCACATACAGTGTCTGCATGATGCAGCTCAGGGACTCATGGATCCGGTCAGAGCGCGGGGACAAAGTGAAACCGGGGTTGCACCTTGATTCTGTGCTGTCACGGGTTTCTACTTGACTCACTTTCTGTTGGATATCTGAAGTTTGAGTTTTAGTCAAAGAGTGGTTCTGGTCCATCAGGACCGAGTTGGTCTTGGTTCTTGTTTAGTAAACTCACGGGTTCACAGTCCAGGGGGTTAAAGGGCGGGCAGGTGGTCTTGGTTTCCCTCATCACAAACTGTCCGTTGACCTTCTGACAGGTGTACTGGACACACCTGTCCTCAGGTGGGACATACGTGGCGTTGACCTGTTCCAGAACAAAAAGATCGCCCTTCAGTTTGAACCAGAACCAGGTCTGAGTGAATCCGATGAAACATTTATAAAAAGAGCTGCAGATGAAACAGAACCGACCTGCATGATCTGGACCGTCTGGTTATCCGAGACGAGCAAACAGCTGTTCTGAACACATCCGCCACAACATCTGTCTTCACTCAGCTGATACTCAAAACCCTGCAGAGACAAAGAAAACCCGATGTCAGTTCTGCTCTGTTGGACTGAAACCTTCAGGTTCTAAAGGACTTTTCTACACAACAGATCAACAAAATCTGTTTCTCAGACCGGACCCCAGAGGTCCTCCAGGGGATGGGTCCAGTCTCTGTTACCATGGTGATTAGAACCTGAACGCTTTCAGCTGGTTCTTTAGTCTGGTTCTGTGACCCAAGCTTCTGGTGAGTCCCAGCAGATTTTAGTTTGTCATTACCTCAGAGCAGCTGGTGTTGCAGACGGTCGGTGTGCAGCTGATGGTGTTCAGCTTGGTGTTAGGGTCCACTTTGGGTCCACAGTAGCAGTCCTGGCAGGGTCCAGGTTCAGACGGGTCCAATAACAAGGTTGTGACGGTCCCTTGGCTCGTTTCTGACAACACTTCTGGAGTTGGGATCTTGGCTCCGGGCTGGAAAACAATAAAAGTTGTTGTAGTGGTTTCAGTGTCACAGAGCTTCCCGTCAGTGAATCATCTGATCTTTACAGGCGAGGGGGAGGGGCTTATTTACCTGAAACTCAGTCATGTCGTAAACACAAACACCTTTAGGAACTGCAGAGACCACAACGCAGAGAAACAACAGTCAGAACCAGTTTGACCCAAACCCCCAATTTTTTTTAAATAAACCCTGAATAAAAAAAACATGTTCAGAAGTTTGAATTAAATCAGAAGCAAAAATAAAATATAGATTTGTTTTAATATCAGAGGTTTTCTTCCCTTAAACTCAAATATTTATCTGAAATATTTTATATTTGTCAGTAATAGCTGTCTGTATCTGTGGTGTGAGCTGTCCATGTCCAAAGAGGACAAGGACAGGTGGACAGGGTCTCGTACCACAGCTGTAGGACTGGCAGCAGGTCCCGTTGGCGGTGCTGAGCTGGAACCCCAGAGGACAGGAGCCAGGAGGCGAGCACAGGCTGACGTCACATTCTGTCAGAGAGACATCCAGTTTAAACGCACTGAAAACAGGACAGTGGACATGTTTCTGTCCTCGGTCCAGTGATCGCATCGTGTCAGTGAGCCGGATCAGTTCCTGCAGGATGATGGTCCAAAGTTCAGGAACCGGAACCAAATCTCAGCACATTTCTTCTGCTGTGGATAAAATCTGATGTTGGAGTCAAAGACCTCCTGATCCAGAGTCGTTTTACTACTGAAATGATCCAAATATTCATGTTTATAGACCTTCTGAGACGCTCAGACCATCTGCATCATTACACCTGACTCTGTTTCACTTTGACCTGCTCGTTCATCTAATTGTAAATAAATATTTACTCACTGTTTGTTCAAAACAAATTGTTTTTAACTTAAAGAGTTCGGAAAAGCCCAGACAGACAGAAGAAACTAAACATGGGCACCAAAAGCAAAGCTCAAGACTCGGAGGAGACTCTCTGCTTGGGGGGGCCATGGAGGGCCAGAGCCTTTCTCCAGGGGGGCTCACCCCCCCCCCCCCCCCCCCAACCCCGGCCCCTCTTAGAGGTGGCTCTGGTTTAGTGGGTAGATACTGACAAAGTTCTTCAAAAAATGAAAATATATATAAATAAACTGCAAATTTATTCACAATTTACAAAAAAAGGAAAGTATTTGGTTAAACTCAAGTACTGATAAGATAAATTTTTATTTTAATGTTACGCCTCGTTTTAAAAAGAAAATAATATTTCTGCATGTTTACACATTTAACCCTTTAGTTTCTGACAGAGGTCCAAACATGGTTCTGACACTCAGAAACAGAACTTTAATTTTATTTAGTGAATCGAATCTGACTCATGTTGAATGTAAAGATGAAAATATGATGACGGAGGTTTACATCTTGTTTTGTTTACAGCTTGTTTTGTTTACAGTTTCTTTTGTTTACTCGTTGTTTTGTTTACTGTTTGTCCTCAGACTCACCGCAGGACTGTGTTGGGCAGCAGCCATCTGTTTTGTTGACCAGCTGCTGACCCGGCTCGCTGCAGTCCGGGCTCGGTTCTGCCGGGCACGGTACCGGCTGGCAGTGGACAC
Source organism: Nematolebias whitei (assembly GCF_014905685.2). Classification (NCBI taxonomy): domain Eukaryota; kingdom Metazoa; phylum Chordata; class Actinopteri; order Cyprinodontiformes; family Rivulidae; genus Nematolebias; species Nematolebias whitei. Next base: position 15,025,634 of record NC_056499.1, on the reverse strand, counting down.
TCATAGAATCCAGGTCACACACACAGGTGTTGCAGCCGCTCGTCCAGATTTCACCTGGCTGTCAAACAGGAACAAACCAGGTCAGAACCACAGGTCGGTACCTGAGTTTGTAACTGGTTCTTTAGTTTTTCACCTGCTTGGGTTTTCCGTCTGGACCGACACAACCTGAAACCCAAACACAGACTGGTTTATAGCTGATAAATGATGAGACAAACTGTGCAACTTAAACAAATTACAATATAAAATCTGTAAAGAAATCGTAATAAATAAATAAGGAAGTAAATAAATAAATGAATGAATAAACAAATAAATAAACCAGACCAATTGAGCTGAACAACGTTGCTCAGAAATGAAGAACTTGTTTGGTTTCAAAACAGCCTGAAAGCTTCAAAAACATTTTAGGACATAATCTGGTCATTTTGAGTCTGATGGCAGCAACAAGTCCGGATCAGAACCAGGAGGAACATTTAGGAACTAATGAGGTTAACGATCAGCGGGTCCGTCAGAGGACTGGAGATAAACAGACTGTTAGAAGTAAAGACGGGCACAGGTTCAGCAGTTTGAGACAAATGTTTTACATAAAAATACATTTAATGTCTCCAACAATTTTCAGTCAGGTCATCGGGACAGTTTCTTTTTTTGTGCTGAAATGTTTCACCTTCCATCCAGAAGGCTTCATCAGTCAAGGAAACACACACAAAAAAAACTGGTTCGTCCCCCAACAGCTTACTCCAAAGTTGGTGCTAAGATTGTTTCTTTGGCACACCCCCTCCTCCTGTGCCGGCCGTCTCCCTTGTCGACAATCATGTCAAACTGGTTTAAAACCAACAAAGTCCATGCTCAATAATCCAGGTATACAATCCAACAATTTTCAGTCAGGTCATCTGGACAGAAAAGAAAGATAGATGACATGACTGAAAATTGTTGGATTGTATACCTGGATTATTGAGCATGGACTTTGTTGGTTTTGAAACATTTAATGTCTGTTTTTATTTATTATTTGTTTAGTCTCTGAGTCAACAAAAACAATACATTGATTATTGTTTTTTAAAATACAAAAACATCAGAGCTGAGCTCAGACCTGACCCAGTGGACCTGCTGGTTCTTACCACAGGAAGAGACACAGGTGTCGTAGACCGGGTTGAACAAGGTGGATCCTGGAGGACAGAAACAGCCTTCCTTTGTGTCGTTGGATGATGCGTTCAGGTCTGTCTGGAACTTGTTGTTGTACCTGTCAGAGACAAGAGTCCATGAGGAACATGGGTGATAATGTACTCACCTGTCTGTCTGTTAGAAAATAGAACCAGTAAATACGTTTGGATGACAGCCTCAGAAAGAACTGAACGCTTGAACGGCTGCCGCAGCAGGCAGGAACATGGCTCCACCTCAGTCAGGGTTACAGATGTGGAGCTTGGGTTAGGTGTGGTAGTATCTGAGAGTCCTTACAAAACAAACTCTGAGCTCGGACAGGAGGAGCATCACTTTCTTTTCTTCAGGTTTCACTGAAACATCTAGAACTCCTCAGGAAATGATCGCAGTTTATTTTTATTTGATTTGATCTGTTTTCACATTTTCTTACTTGTTTTCTTTTTTTTTTATGGTCTGATGGACTTTGTTGTTACGTCCTTATCATTTTGTGTTGGGGTGACTCTGAGCTACTACCACTCCTAACCCTAACTCTTCCACAAGAACAAGGAGCAGGGACTCCAGCTCCTTGTTCTTTACGTTCTGCCTCAGAGGTTACAAGCCTTCATGTCACCTCTAAATGTTCCTCAGGACCCCTGAGGTTCCACGTGTTCCTGTCAACTCTAAGTGTTCCTCAGGACCCTTGAGACTCCAGATGTTCCTGTCACCTCTAAACGTTCCTCAGGACCTCTAAGGTTCTGCGCGTTCATGTCACTTCTAAACGTTTCTCAAGACCCCTGAGGTTCCAGGTGTTCATGTCACCTCTAAACGTTCCTCAAGACCCCTGAGGTTCCAGGTGTTCATGTCACCTCTAAAGGTTCCTCAAGACCCCTGAGGTTCCAGGTGTTCATGTCACCTCTAAGTGTTCCTCAGGACCCCTGAGGTTCCAGGTGTTTCTGTCACCTCTAAATGTTCCGCAAGACCCCTGAGACTCCAGGTGTTCCTGTCACCTCTAAACGTTCCTCAAGACCCCTGAGACTCCAGGTGTTTCAGTCACCTCTAAACGTTCCTCAGGACCTCTAAGGTTCTGCGCATTCATGTCACTTCTAAACGTTTCTCAAGACCCCTGAGTTTCCAGGTGTTCATGTCACCTCTAAACGTTCCTCAAGACCCCTGAGGTTCCAGGTGTTCCTGTCACCTCTAAGTGTTCCTCAGGACCCCTGAAACTCCAGGTGTTCCTGTCACCTCTGAACGTTCCTCAGGAGCCCTGAGGTTCCAGGTGTTCCTGTCACCTCTAAACGTTCCTCAAGAC
>NC_056499.1:15018509-15023187 GCF_014905685.2 Nematolebias whitei | reverse complement strand
AAACGTTCCTCAAGACCCCTGAGGTTCCAGGTGTTCCTGTCACCTCTGAACGTTCCTCAGGAGCCCTGAGGTCAGGGTTTACCTGTCGTTGCAGGTGGGTTCCACTGATGGACCACAGGCCAGGTACACTTTGTTGCTGGGACATTTGTGCTCTGGAAGACAGAAGCGTGTTCGTTGACATGTTTAACCAAACGAACAGGTGATGTCTGGTATGAACCGCAGGTCTTACCACACAGTCCGTTCGTGGCGCTCCTCCAGTCGATGCAGGCGCCGGCAGCGGCGCACTGAGTGGCGTAGGCCTCCAGGCTGGAGCAGCTCTGATCTGCTCCGTTACAAACATCGTTGGAACAGGCCGTGACGAAGGCTCCGGGGGGCAGCAGAGGGTGGCAGGGTGCGAACACGCTGCAGGACAGATGGTTACAAAGTGTCAGACTCTCAGGGTGTTTATCTGAGCACAACTTTAATGTCATAAAATGTTCAAACTTTTGTGACTCAGTTCAGCATGTTTAATGTATGAGTCAGTGTTTGGTTACTAAGTTTTGAATGTTTCTTTTCACAATAGTATGTAACTCCTGAAGACTGTACTATTTTAGCTGCTCTTATATCACAACGTTCAGCTCATTCAGGAGATGGCTGCTGGGACTTTTAGCTTTTCTAACTTTTATATTTCAGCTTTAATTAAAAAAATGAATACACTGACATCTCACATTGCTGCTATTATTCATCTACTTTTAGCATCGCTTGCTACTGTAAACTTTCAGCTACAGTTTAGCTGGTTTTAGCTTTCAGCTACTGTTTGCTAGTTTGCTGAAAGTTTTCTTCAGACAGTTGAAAAGTTTGTGACATCATCACACTTGTTGTGTGTTAAACTCCTCCATGTTTAGCTGTGATCGAGTAAAAAGTGTTTAAGATGTGGAAACGTCAGTTCAGTCCAACTTCCTGTGACCCGTTTAAACTCTGATAATGGTTCTGAATCTGATCCAGCATACACTCAGTGGGCGTCTAGGGGAGGATCTTTCACAGTTTTTGTGTGTTTTAGCTCAATCGTACAATGTTCTCCTAACAGAAGTCGGAGCTGAGGGAGACGCTGGTCCGACAGATGTTTGGTTCGAGTTTTTTCAGCCCTTCAGGAGAAGTGACGCACACAGAAAGCTGATTTGACGCTGATGGAGGGGACCTTTGATAAGATTCTTCTTACTTCCTTCTGTTTTTGTATTTTGAGCTAAAATTGGACTTAATTTCTGACTGAACATGACAGGAAATGAAAGATTTAATTTGCAAGATTCCTGGTCCAAATGTGGAAAAAAAAAACCTGATCCTGAGCTTCATCTGAACCATGTGAGATTTTAAAACAGGACTGTATTCTATTAATAAAGTTTAACTAATTCAATACATGCAGCGTTTATCAACACAAAAGGTGTCAATTGTTTTTAAAAAATCAGGTCTCTCTTGTAAATGAGTCCCTGAGGCTCAGTGAGACTAACCTGTATAAATAAAGGTTGAATGAAAAATGTAGAAACAAAATCAAATCTTTAGGTTATGGTGGTTTTTTTTACCTGCTTGTGAGCAGTTCACAGACTGAAGGTCTGCAGGTTGATGGTGTGGGTGAGGGAGGTGTCTGTGGTGAGGTCAGGGGACCTGCTGTAACTGGGGCGGCTGTTGACGTGACACAGGGGCTACCTGGGACCTGCCACTGGCCTGCAGAGACCCAGCAGGTCTCCACCTGACCGTTAGGAGACCGGCAGTCATTGGACTGGGAGTTATCACAGGTTCCTGTTAGAGCAGAGACAAACCAGAACCTGTACAACAGAACCCATTCAACCAGAAGCAGCAGGAGAGTAAGACCAGAACCCATTGAGTATGTGGGCTCTGCCCATCAAAACTTGCTAAATTTTCTCTGCCAAACAACTTATTCTGCTATTGACTCTTGTTTAGAGGTTCTGGTACTACAGGTACCACAGGCGCTGACAGATGTCTGGTTGTCAGCACCAGTGAGGCTGGACCCTGCTACAGTGGTCCTTTGGTGTCCGCACCAAACATGCTGCTTTAGCCCGAGCCAGAGGGCAATTCCATGCTGGTGGTCCACAGAACCCAGCTGCAGCATCATTTGGAGCGAGCCTGAAGGGGGCATCCCAAAACCATCCTTCAAACTTCAACCATCTGGTCCAATAAATGTCAAACAAGAGTCGACAGCAGGACACGTTGTTTGATTTTGCAGTTTTCGTGGGTGCAATGATCCACATTCTCAACTCTGATGTTCCTTACAAATGTGGCTCCTCTTCCTCCTGAGCTACAGCCACAACGTATAAGAGCTCCTCTGTAATATTCTGTGCATCAGGATCTAACAGGTCTTCCTTCAGTGAAGCTCACTCACCACACTGCCCCTCAGTGTTCCCCCAAAACAGAGAGGAAGGAAGGTCAATGCTGAACGAGGAGCTCCTGTAGATTATTTTAGTGTTGATCTCTGGTATCTCCACTGTGACAAGCATGTCTGAGCCGGAGACGAGCAGGACAGAGTTGCTGTAGGCTGGATAGATACGTTTCTTATTTACATACACCTGTGGAACAGAGAGACAAACAGTTTTCCTTCTGTGTGTTTTAATGAGAGTTAATTCCTAAAGTCAGGATTAAATATTTTTTTGCTTTTTAAAATGGCTGCTCACAACAATGGTTGGTGTCCCAGAGGTCTCTGTCTGAGTTAGAACCACCTCGGTGGATTGATAGATGATGGTCAGGGCCAGAGGACAGAATGTGGACTCTGAAGGATCACAATCATGGCTTCTTATAATGGTCAGGTTATATTTGGAAATTATCTCCTTCACCAGGTAATAGGTGCAGTTTTCATCAAATGTGAAAAACTGTCCATCAAACGTCATGAAGTTGGATCCACTCCACAATGTGCACACGCCTGCAGGATAGATCAGATCATTCACAGACACCACATATTTATTTAGATGCTAACACTGAAAATAATTATATTTCTGACATTAAAAAAACATGTTTAGATGTTTAATAGATTTAATACAAGCAAGATGGAGTTTTACAAACTCCAGTATTCATGTTTTTAATTCAAATAGAAGAGGGGGTTTGATTTAAATACTGTTGGACACAAGCAGCACCTTCCAACCTGAAGGAGCTGTAGATGTTTAGACATGAACATTGGACAACAAGTCCAGATTAGATGGACCAAGATCATGGTGACAGCCCTGAGGGGATCTGGAGGGTTTTGATGTTGGCACACAAAGTACTGAGTTTGTAAGAAGGTGATTATGGAGGCCTAGGTGTTGTTTGGTTGTAATTCCAAGTTGAAAGGCAGCCATACAGGGAATGGTAATGGGTGGTGGATCCCTTTGCAACCCTCTGTAGATTTAGCTCACTCTTTTTAGATTCTTTTGAACATCTTAACGTCAAAAGCTTTTACTGTAAAATGATTACCGGTAAGTGTTTTACTTACATTCACATTCAAAGTGAAAGCAGCAGCCATCTTCATCGTAGATCTTCACTGCTTTGTGTCCATTGGTGCAGATGGGTTCAGTGACAGCAGGACAGAAATCTGACGACACTTGCACCTCTCCATTGGAACAGGTAGCTGTGGAGCAGTTGCTTAACTTCCAGGACTCTCCATTCTGAATGGAAATAAGAAACCATCACAGGTCTGTCAAATGCTGAAGAGTAACTGGTTATTTTTCTGTTTTCAAAGAAAACATGATTAAACATGAGACTGTATGAACGTTGCTTCTACCCTAACAACAAAATTGACACACCTGTTTAGGTGGATCCAAATCATTGCAGTCTACAGAAGCTGTAGATGGGGATGTTACTGTAGTTGCAGTAGACCTAGAACCGTTTGTGATCCAAGGGACTGAGCTTGAACCTGTGGACGTTGTTGTTGTGAACAGTAAAGTGGACGTGGTGGTGCTAGACAGTGGCGTTACTGGACATGGGCTGAGATGTGTCTCAACTTTACAAGATAGATTGCAGTATGCAACAAAACACCAACCAAGGCCATCAGTATTGTTGTACATCAAGTCTCCTGTTTAGATAAGATAATTCAGCAGAAATTAATGTCATACATCAAAACAAACCATTGGTTTATCATATTTATTATTAAAAAGAAGAACTTACCAGGATTGTACAAAGTTGTGTTAACAATGCAAAAACAAGACGATGTCGCTGGGGGGTATGGTGATGAAGAAAAAGTGCTTACTCTTGGCTGGCTGGTTGTGATTGGAGGATAAACTGTTGTGCTGCCTGGAAGAGTCTGTGTTAGAGGAGCAATATTAGTTGTTCCTGATGGGTTTTGTGTGGTTACAGCAGTTGTGTTGAAAACAGGAGTTGTGACAACCATTGTTGGAAGGGAAAGCGTTGTAAATTTGATTGTTGTCTCTATGTTAGGACTTTCCGTACTGGTGGCAAAAGGAGTTGGTGTAGTTGTGGTAGTAGTGGATGGCTTGAATGTAACAGTGGAGCTTTCAGGTCTGGTTGTTTGGATTCCTGGTCCTGTGCTTGATGTTTCAAGGACAACTGTAGTGGAGGTCGTCACCGGACCAGAGGTAACAACTTTAGGAGGGATAGTAGTCCCAAATTTACGTGTTGTAGCTTCAGACAGAGTTGTTTGTTCAGGTTTCAGAGTGGATTTATATGAAATAGTGGAAGGTGCTTCTGTAGATGTTGTTTC
>NC_056499.1:15006519-15018499 GCF_014905685.2 Nematolebias whitei | reverse complement strand
TAGATGTTGTTTCAACAGTGGGCTTTGATGATACTATTGTGCTTTCTGTACTTGTTGCTGTGTTCCCTGGTGTTGAAGGTTTAGAAACGGTCGTTGTTGACAGATTTGTTGGTGTCTCGGTTTTAATTTCTGTTGAAAGTTTTGTTTCTGAAACTCCTGTTGTTGATTCATATGTTGTCATTCCTACAGAATAATGTTTAAAGAAAAGGTGATAAGTGATTAACCTCTAATCACTAATTTAATTAAGTGTAATGCAATAAGCTCGAATGCAATTTTAAATTTTATTCATTTATCTGGAAAGTTTAAAACAGTTTAAAAAAAATTTATTTACCTTCTGTAGTTTCCTGAGCTGTACTAAATGTAAATGGAGATGTTGTCGGTCCCGCAGTAGTGCTTTCTAAGCATTCATAGACAGTCCTTGAAATGTTTCCATTGACTCCACATTCAGCTGTTATGCAGTTTCCCAGTCCATCTGATGTGTTGTAAATGGTTTCCCCATAATTGTATATTTTTCCATTAATCATGCATGTACAAGCTGTAAATAAAAAGTAATAAATTATTATTGTGTACAAAGCACCACTGATGATAAAGTATATAGTATATAACAATTTTTCAAAAGATCTCTCATAAGTCTCTGCGTGTACTCACACTTTACATCGTAGCTACACTCTATTCCAGATAACGTACAGGAGCTGTCAAAATAAGAGTTTTGTTTTGATACCATAATGTAATTTATACCAAATAAAATTTTAAAATTAAATTTCAGTCAGTAAAAATATCATAACACTCTGGTACTGTCTTCATATTTACAAGTTTTGTTTCATTTGAATATTTAAATATGTAATAATGTTGAAAACATGTAGCCAGCCTGTATTTAAAAATGTTGTGAATGTTTGCATAAATAATCAGAGGGGGACTCTTTTTGTACCATGTGTAACAGTTGTTGGCTGGAACCTGCTCTCCTATGTTGTAGTGAATCCCCTTTTCATCGTAACACCCGCACTGGTCCCAGGAAACACACTTCATGGTATCTTCATTAAAAAAAGACGTGGCTTGGGGACACTTGGGATAGCAGCCTGCAACACCACAAGATTTATTCATTTGTTCAAACTGAAACTAAAAAAAAAACTTCAGAGAAAAACAAATCTGACAAGCTAAAATACAAAACATGTCCAACTCGAGTTGTTTTTAAATTAGAGAACTGATGTTTTACTAAAATCAAGATGCTAATTATAGTTAACCTTCCATGGTGGTGGTGAGTTTGGAACAGTTTCCTGATGGATTCCTGCAAGTCTTCATACAGTCTGCTCCGCAGGGTTTGTAGTGCCATTCGCAGTCTCCAGGTGAGTTATAGTAGTCACAAAAAATAGCTGTAGGAGAAAAAAAACTCAATTTTGGTTCTTGGTACTACAAAGTACATGTACCTAAGAGAATCAATTTACAGAGCAATGAACGATTAAAGATGCAGCAAATGTTAGTGTCTAGGTGTCACGCAAGAGAAAGACAGCAAGCCTTTGATTTATTGTGTCTCTTTTTGCAGATTTTTACAGGTGAAGCAGCAGGGATGAGGATCAGAACCTCCAGATCTGAGACCAAGGTCCTCAGTCAGAGGATAGACTGTCCTCTCCAGGTTGTGGGTGAGGTTCCGCCTCAAATGGAGGAGTTCAAATATTTCAGGATTTGTTGTATTTCAGGGTTTTGTTCTCAGTGAGGGAATAATGGCACGTGAGATCAACCAGACTGGTGCAGCTTCTGCAGTATTGTGGACACTGTGCCAGTCCATTGTGGTGAAGAGGGAGCTGAGCTGCAAGGAGAAGCTTTCTGTTTACCTCCATGCATGAGCATGCATCATGATACTTTCTGTTTACCAGTTGTCTACGTTCCTACGCTCACCTATGGTCTTGAACTCTGGATAGTGGCTGAAAAAACCAGATCAACATACCAACATACTTTTACCACTCACAAATATGTAATATTGGATCATTTCCCTCAATAAATACATTTCCAAGTATAATATTTTTGTCTCGTTTGTTGAACTGGGTTCTCTGTATCTGCTTTTAGGAATTGTGTGAAAATCTGATGATGTTTCAGGTCATATTTATGCAGAATTTCATACAGATCTTTACAAGCCTAAAGCTCAGCCTCTACGATAACTGACGGTCGAACTTACGGCACAACTTTGGCGTTCTCCAGTGAATACATGCCCCTGCTGTGTTACAGGCCTTAGCGTAGGCAGCCACAGCAGTGCAGAGACACTCACAGTCTCCTCCAGTGTCACAAGCACAGGAGTCCCTCACACAGGAGTCAAAGTATGGGCCCGGGTTAACCTGAAACAGAACACGGTCAGTTTAACTTCTCATCCCATGAGTAATAATATAAACTGTAACACTGGTGTTGATGCTGCAGTGCCCCCCCACAGGAGGACCTGTTGCAGGGATACAACCTGTGCATGTGGATTACCTTGTTATGACAGCTCTGGAAGGTGGAGCTAATTATGATGCTGCACTGTTTCTGGGACCAGGCGGCCCGGTAGCGGTTAGAGGCACAGGGGTCACTGATGAGTTGGGCGTCAGGGCAGCTGGATGAAACTTTCCAGCTGTTTGCAAACTCTAAAACATCTGTCACTGTCTCCTGAGAGCGGGTGGTGAAATCATTTTTACTGTTGCCATCATAGTTTCCACAGAGACCGCAGACCTGACCCTGAGAGGACAAAACTCAAATTATTGTGACAAAGACGAGACTGAGACTCGGTGGATCTGAGCTTTTTCTTGACTTCCGCTTCAAATCAAAGAAACATCATGCATCTGAATATATTACTAACACTCAGACAATTATGATCAGCAGTCACTACGATCAAAGTTTTTATTCTGTTAAAAGTGACTGTATCAACAACACTGAGAACTGAACGTCTCGTTTTGAATCTGAGTGTTAATCAGGACGTTTCTTTTATCTGAGATTCAACCTGAAATGAACCAAAATGAAACCTCATTGACTCAAAAGAAAGCTTTAGTACAAGTTGTTTTTACCTGAAAGTGTGGGCTGAGGGAGATGAACAGACTGGTCTTCTGGTCCCACATCAGAAGAAGTCCTGATTTGATGGTCACCACAAGGTAAACACCCACTTTTTGTATCTGAACACCGAGAACCTGAATGTTCCCTTTGATCACCTCAAAGTTCTCGTCTTTAAGTTGGAATTCATTTTCCTGTGGACATCAACATAACAGACGATAAACGGCAAAATCTGTTTAGTACTGCAGAAACCCCTGAAACCCAGACGAGCAGAGCTCATTGAACGAAAGCAAAAAGATTCAGTGTTGGAAATGAGAACCCAACAGCTGTCAGGGTTTCAGAGTCAGAGTGGCGCTTTATGTTGATCTTGAACAGTCGCTCTCCTTCGCCTGCAGTTAGTCCAGAACGCGGCTGTATGTCTTTTAACAGAAGCCAGGACCACATCTCTCCAGTTTCAGCAGATTTACTCTGTTTTCATATTGATTTAAAGATTCTTTGTATTAACTTTTAAAGTTTTAAATGGTTTGACTTCCAATTATCTGATGGAACATTTTGACTTTTATAACCATAACAGAGCACTGATATCCTCCATCCAGATTCTCTCAGAGCAGCAGAGGAAAAACTAGGTGGGGGATCAGGCCACTAGACTCTGGACCAAGATGTCCATTCAAACTCTAGAGTGACCTGACCCTTGATATTGGTTCTCCAGAGTCAGTTCAGTCTTTTAAATCTTGCCTTGCTTTTTCCACTGGCTTTTATTTCTCGTTCAGTTTGAGTTCGGCTGGATCGTTTTTGAGGCCGTGGTGTTTTCTTGTTTTCCCGTTTCAGCCTGTTTTTTTTTTTTTTGACCTGCTGCTTTTCTGTCATTTTTTTGATTTTATTGTTGGTTCTTCCGGGTTTTGCCTCCTCAACATTGTTGTTTTAAATGTGCCCAAGAAATCAAACTGACATTGGTTTTACCTCCAAAAAGATCTTGATGGTTTTGGAGCAGGTGGTTCCTATGGTTCCACACAGAACGTTCTCAGTGATGATTCTGAAGCTTCCGTCGTTCTGATCCGAACCACAGAAGTCCTGAGGAAGGCGTTCACACAGAACACATTACTGGACCTGACTGCTCAGAGTCAGAGTGACTGAGTAAAACCCCAGAACTCCTGGTTTACCTGGAGCAGCGTGTATTCACACTGTCCGTTGAAGTCGAACCTCTTCTCGTCAAACGTGACGTAGTGACCGTCTCCATAGAGTCCACAAACTGCGTCGCACTCGTTGGCCGTGCACGTGAACATCCTTCCACTGCACAAGCTGCGGACACACAGTCGTAGATAAATAACAAACAGCACGCAGAGCTGAAATGTTTGGATTATGGGTATGTCTGTTGTTTGTTTATTTGTTTGTCTGTGGACCAACCAGGTGTTGCAGTCCACTGTGAGCGTCTGTCCTGGTTGGTAAACGAGCTCATTGTGGACACAGGGACAGCTGATCTCGTCGATGCAACCTCCGGTTCCGTCTGACAGCAGCCCGTCAGGACAGACGCAGCCGGACGTGCAGCCGGTACTGATCTGCAACCAGCAGACAGATGGAGGTTCACCCTGATCTGGGTCTGAATAAACCCATAGAACCATGTGTACTTACACATTGTATATCCACAGAGCTGCAGGACTTCTGACACTCGGCCCCTGCGGCCCCCGGCTCAGCAGTGGAACAGTCAAAGTAAACCATGGGGGCCACACATGATGCTGATTCTGGAAGGATTCAGGTCTATTAGAATCAGGTCCAAACTAAAGAGTTCAGACAGAAGATCTGAAGGTGTCTGTTAGCTGCAGGTTTTAGTGAAGTCCTGTCCAGGTCCCCGGGGCCCCCTGTCCTGCAGGTTTTAGATGCTTCAACATACCTGATTGAAATAACGGGTCATTACCGGGCTTCAGCAGAACTGAATGTGTGTTGAAGCAGAGGAACATCTAAAACCTGCAGGTCACCATCCCTTCTATGAAGCAGTGACCAGTGAGCCGTCGTCAGAGCATTTAGTGTCTCCTTTAGTTGATTTGTTTCTTTGTCTGACTCCTGTCTCTCACACCAGGAGCAGATCTCAGACGAGCTTTACAGTGGATCAGAACCAGTGCTCAAAACACTCAGCTCTAAACCGTTTGGTTCAAAGTCACTTAGTTTGAATTGTTACAAACATTAATTTGAGGAACAGATGATCAGATAGTGTTGGAATATCATCACCTCTGGTTCTGGAGCAGATTTTATAACTCACCACATGACAGACTCAGCTGTCCTCTGAGATTCACTCACATGTCACATTCATTCATTCATTTGTTCATTCATTTATTAATTATTTCATTCATTCATATGTCCATTCACTTATTACCTCAGCAGGTTGCTTTCTTTTGTTTTCTGTGGTGAACGTTGGTATTAACGATGTTTCCAGGTGTTATTTTTATAGGTTTTGTTGTTTACAGGGTTTGGCAGCAGTTTGTTGGTTTGTTTTATTTGTTTTTTTTTTTCAATTTCAGTTGTTGTTATATGAAATTATTACATAAATAATGTATCAAACTTGCAGGACAGAGGTCCATGAGGGCCAGAACTGGACTCCACTGATCAGTTACTGTTTCAGGATTTAGTAAACCAATGTCATGACGATGTAACACTGTAAGGATGTAACGTGGACCTACGTTGTGGTGGCGTTCCTCCGGAGCAGCTCAGAGCTCCATGTCTGCAGACGCTGAGCAAACACACAGATTGTTAGACAGAATCCTGACATCGTTTGATTTGAACTAAAAGTTACTCAGGGACAAAAGTCTGATGCATTTTCATCACAATAAAAAGGAAAAGTGTGTTTTCTGTTATTTTAGCTCTAGTTTAAAAAGGTACACATTAATGTTTGCATGCTTTAATCTTTCAGTTGTCAATATTAATGAAAGTAAAATACATTTTTATTGTAAGTGTTCTGTAAAACTTCTTTTTATGTTGTCTCTATTTGAAAAGTACAGATTATATGTGAACGTCCAATGTCCAGACTTTGGATGTATGAGTAATTACCATGTGGCTCCATCCTTGAAGACAGCTTGTCCAGCAGGAATAATGTTGTCTTTGTCATAGCAGGGACAGCTTTCACTGGACACACACTGTCCGTCTTCGTCCATGAAGGTTCCCTCAGCGCAGCCACAGCCGTCCACCAAGGCGAAGCTGTTCTGACACGAGAAATCCACCTGACTGAGGGAACGACATGTACGACCACAGGAGGTCATGTTGTACTCATACACGGTCCCTGCTGGACAGGAGTCCCTGAATGTCCCTGCAGACAAACAAACAACAGAATAACACAACACGATTACGTCTATATTTATCAGGTCCAGAAAAGATTTAGTGTTCATCAAAAGGTTCCTCTGTTGAAGAAGGTCCATCTACAGTCAGAAAAGATCTAAATGATTCAGGGAAGGTTCTGTGGTCAGAACAAAGTCCAGTTCTTTGGCATCAAACCAAACTGCCATGTCTGGAGGAAGAGAGACACTGAGTAAGACCCAAAGAACACCATCCCTACAGTTAAGCACGGAGGTGGAAACATTATAGTTTGGGGCTATTTTTCTGTTAAGTAACCAACATCCCTGCCAAGGAAACAAATGGGGTGTAGGGTTCTGGAGCAGCTGATTTGGTCCTTAGATCTTAGTACTACAGAACACCTGTGAAGGGTCTGAAACTTCAAATAAAAAAAAAACCCTGAAGGATTTAGAGTTTAAACATCTCACCAACAAAAAAGATGATTATCTGTCAATTTACTCACAAAGAAATGAACAATTTCTAATTTCATGGCAGTTTCATTGCACAGTTCAGTCAAAAATCTGCTTAAAAATAATCAAATCAAATCATTGACTGTCCAAACAGAGCTGTGTTCCCCCTGTTATTGATAATCCCCGCCTCGACTGTAAACCAGCCACCAGGGAGCACAAGTCAGTGTATCTCTGGTTCAGGTCCAAAGCCCGGATAAATGGTGAGGGTTGTGTCAGAAAGGGCATCCGAGGTAAAACACTTTGACCAAAGTAAACATGCAAGTTCATCTAAGCGACACCATACCGGATCGGTCAAGGCCCGAGTTAACAACTATGACCACCAGTGATGTTGACAAACAGGGTGCTGGAGGAAATTGTGCTACTGTTAGTTTAAGACCACGAGGAGGGAAACGTGTCAGGAGACAGAGGGAGAAGAGAAACGTCAAGAATGTAGGACTGAGGGTTGCAACTCTAAATGTGGGGACAATGACAGGCAAAGATAGAGAGCCAGCTGACATGATGCAGAGAAGGAAGGTAGATGTTTTTATGTGTCCAAGAGTCAAAGTGGAAGGGCAGCAAGGCTCACAGCATTGAAGCATGGTTCAAACTGTTTTACCATGGTGTGGAAGAGTGTCAGATAGAGTGATTTGTCTGAAGATAGAAGAAGAATGTCTTATGCTAAACATTGTCAGTGGTTATGCTCCACAGATTGAGTGTGATGTGGAAGAGAAAGATAAATTTTGGAAGGATCTGGATGAAGTGATAGAGAGTATTCCCAGGGAGGAGAGAGTGGTGATCGGAGCAGACCTGAATGGACATGATGGTGAAGGAAACAGAGAAGCTGATAAAGTGATGAGTAGCTTTGGTGTCAAGGAAAGAAACCAGGAAGAACAGATGGTGGTAGATTTTGCCAAGAGAATGGCAAGCTTTAGTCAACCCTTATTTCCAAAAGAGGGAGGAACTTAGAGTGACCTATAAAGAGTGGAGGAAGGAGTATGCAGGTCGACTACATTCTGTGTAGAAGAGGAAACCTGAGGGAGATTGGGGACTGTAAGGTTATGGCAGGGGAGAGTGTGACCAGACATCGAATGGTTCTGTGTAGAATGACTGTTGTTGTGAAGAAGAGAAAAACAGTAAAATTAGAGAAGAAGACCAAATGGTGGAAGCTAAGAAAGGAAGAATCTTGTGAGGAGTTCAGAGAGGAGCTGTTATAGGCTCTGTGTGGTAAGAGCTTCCAGATGACTGGGTGACTACAGCAACAGTAATTAGAAAGACAGGTAGGAAGGTACTTGGTGTGTCATCTGGACAGAGAATGGATGATAAGGAAACCTGGTGGTGGAATAATGAGGTGCAGGAAGCTATTCAAAGAAAGAGGTTAGCCAAGAAGAAATATGACAATGGGAAGACTAGAGACAGGGGACAGGAATATAAGGAGATGGGATGTAGAGCAAAGAGGGAGGTGGCAAAGGCAAAGCAGAAGGCGTACGATGAGTTGTATGGGGGGCAGCACGGTGGCGCAACTGGTAGAGCTGCTGCCTCTCAACGAGCAGGTCCCTGGTTCAAACCCCGGTCCAGGGGCCTTTCTGGGTGGAGTTTGCATGTTCTCTCCGTGCATCCGTGGGTTTTCTCCGGGTACTCCGGTTTCCTCCCACAGTCCAAAAACATGCATGTTAGGCTAATTGGTAACTCTAAATTGTCCCTAGGTGTGAGTGAGAGAGTGAATGGTTGTTTGTCTCGTTTGTCTCTGTGTGGCCCTGTGATGGACTTGCGACCCGTCCAGGGTGTACCCCGCCCCTCGCACAGTGATTGCTGGACATGGGCACCAGCGACCCCCGTGACCCAAAAATGGAATAAGCGGGTAAAGAAAATGGATGGATGGATGGATGGAGTTGTATGGGAGGCTGGACACTAAAGAAGGTGAGAAGGACTTGCACCAATTGGTGAGACAGAGATATCAGGCTGGAAAGGATGTGCAGCAGGTTAGGCTTATTAAAGAAAGGAATGGTAATGTTCTAACAAGTGAGGAGAGTGTGAGGGGAAGATGGAAGTAATACTTTGAGAAGCTAATGAATGAAAAGAATGAAAGAGAAAGAAGAGTAGAGGTCATAGTCTGTGGACCAGGAAGTGGGGAAGATTTGTGAGGGTGAAGTCCAGAAAGCTCTGAAAAGAATGAAGAAAGGGAAGGCAGTAGGACCTGATGACATACCAGTGGAGGTTTGGAAATGTCTTGGAGAGATGGCAGTGAGGTTTTTGACTCAAATATTCAATGGTATGTTTGAGGGTGAGAAAATGCCTGAGGAATGGAGAAGAAGTGTGCTGGTGCCCATTTTTAAGAACAAGGGTGATGTACAGAGTTGGAGCAACTACAGGGGAATTAAGTTGATGAGCCACATGATGAAGATCTGGGAGAGAGTTGTGGAAGCAAGACTTAGACGAGTGGTGACAATTTGTGAGCAGCAGTATGGTTTCATGCTATGAAAGAGCACCACAGATGCCATCTTTGCTTTCAAGATGTTGATAGAGAGGTACAGAGAGGGCCAGAAAGAACTCCATTGTGTCTTTGTGGATTTAGAAAAAGCATATGACAGAGTGCCGAGGGAGGAGGTGTGGTATTGCATGAGGAAATCTAGAGTGGCAGAAAAATATGTTAGACTGGTACAGGACATGTATGAGGACAGCAGGACAGTGGTGAGATGTGCTGTGACAGATAGCTTCAAGGTGGATGTTTGATTCCATCAAGGATCAGCTTTGAGCCCCTTCTTATTTGCTCTGGTGGTGGACTGACTAACAGATGAGGTCTGACAGAAATCCCCCTGGAATATGTTGTTTACAGACGACATTGTGATCTGTGGTGAAAACAGGGAACAGGCGGAAAAAAACTTGGAGAGGTGGAGGTATAAACTTGAAAGAAGAGGAATGAAAGTTAGTTGTAGTAAGACAGAGTACATGTGTGTGAATGAGAGGGAGGCCGGTGGAACAGTGAGTACAAGGAGCAGAGGTCACAAAGGTGCAGGACTTCAAGTACTTGGGGTCCACTGTCCAGGAAAATGGGGAGTGTGGTAAAGAGGTGGAGAAGAGAGTCCAGGCAGGATGGAGTGCATGGAGAAAAGTTTCAGGAGTGATTTGCGATAAAAGGGTGGCAGCAAAAGTCAAAGGAAAAGTACTGTGGATTATTTATTGATAATTCCAGTTGTGATTCTGGATAATTTATTGATAATCCCAGTTGTGATTCTGGATTATTTATTGATTTGTAGTTGCAGCTTCATGCACTCCGCCCATCTTTCGGACGACTGTACGTACATATTCGCGTTGTACCTCAGTGCAATTCCAAAAAAGTTTATTCTGATTCTGATAATCCCAGCTGTGACTCTGTATTATTTATTGAGAATTCCAGATGTGATGGTGGATGTGCACTCACCACAGATGACATCCCTCCATCCACTGAGGTGGACTCCGGCTGCTGAACAGGCGAACACGTACGAGGAGACGGCAGCACACATACAGTCCTCACTCCTGTCACAGCTACAGCTGTCGTACATGCAGTTCTGAGGAGACATGGACCGGGCGGACCCGTCAGTGAGACTTTACATTGAGGTGTAAAATGCTAAAAGAAGCTGAAGGGTCAGTATGAACACAGAAAAAGCAGTTTGAGTCAGAAGGGCTACCAGTGTTAAGATCACATGTTCATCTGTTTGCAAGTGTTAGTAACTTAAATATGATTTTTTTCTGTGAAAGACTGAAAAAGAAAGAAGAAATGTATTCTTTTTTTCTCTGATGAGTGTGTTGGTAGACATTCTGACTCCCAAGCAGGCAGGGTTGTTACAGTTTTCAGACCTACATCTCTATAGGTGTTGGGGCTGATGACAGGGTGGCAGGGGGCAAACACCCCGCTTGGATCAGTCAGTTTGGAGCACCAGAACTGAGCAAAATTCTCTATGGCACACAAACGTCAAAAAACAGTTACACTCAGAGATATGATGTGAAAAAAGCATATGACTGAGGACACACGAGGTCCAGGACTTCCTGTGTACCCCTGGTGATATCTTGGCTGCAGGGATTTCCAAACTGCAACTGGACATCAGGACAGGAATAAGTTTTCCAGCATTTGGTAAATGTTGCAACAGTTCCCTCCACCAGGCCGCTGTTCGCTCTGAAGTCATCACGGGAGTTGTTGTTGAAGTTCCCACACAATCCTGTCACAAACACCAGTTAGACACCCGAGAGACATTTCAGCAGAGACAGGAGGTCAAAGGTCCTATAGAGAAACAGGGCACGTGTGTCCAGGGACTCTGTGATGAGTTGGACACATACCTGAAGGGGTTTCTCTGAGGGACACATGAGCTGAAATGAAGACTTGCATCACGGGGGACAGTTGGACAGCCAGCTGGAGACCCACCTTGGTGTTGATGAGAATGTAAAAGGAGGATGGCCTGAAGGCACTCAGCTCAGCTGCAGACAGGAGAAAACAAAGAAAACTGAGATGACAGGACGTTTTTGTCCAATATGAGACATGTCCTAACCTTCTGTATTCATCTTCAGACACATTGAAATAAATGTTCCTGAAATAAAACCTGTGGATTTCTCTTGTCTCTCTCTGGATGATATCTCATGTCTCTGTGGACATTATGTCTCAAGTCTCTATGGACATTGTTTGTTTTGTCTCTGTGGGGGTTGTCTCACGTCTTTCTGGACATTGTTTCATGTCTTAGTGTACATTGTGTCAAGTCTCTGTGGACAATGTGGCATGTCTCAGTGGACGTGGTCTCATGTCTCAGTGGATGTTGTCTCATGTCTCAGAGAATGTTTGATGTTTTAGTGGACATTGTCTCATGTCTCTGTGGATGTTGTCTCATGTCTCTGTGGATGTTGTCTCATGTGTCAGTGGATGTTGTGGCATGTCTCAGTGAATGTTGTGGCATGTGTCGGTGGACATTGTCTCATGTCTAAGTGGACATTGTCTCATGTCTCATTGGATGTTGTCTCATGTGTCAGTGGATGTTGTGGCATGTCTAAGTGAATGTTGTTTCATGTCTCAGTGGATGTTGTGGCATGTGTCAGTGGATATTGGCTCATCTCTCTGTGGACGTTGTCTCGTGTCTCAGTGGATGTGGTGGCATGTGTCAGTGGACGTTGTCTCATGTCTTTGTGGATGTTGTTTCATGTCTCAGTGGATGTTGTCTCATGTCTCAGTGGATGTTGTCTCA
>NC_056499.1:14996772-15006509 GCF_014905685.2 Nematolebias whitei | reverse complement strand
CATGTCTCAGTGGATGTTGTCTCATGTCTTAGTGGATGTTGTCTCATGTCTCAGTGGATGTTGTGGCATGTCTCTGTGGATGTGGTGTATTGTCTTTAACTCACGTGTAAACAGTGGCAGCTGAGACTGGATGTTGTTGATGTAGACGTGTCCTGAAGCATGAACTTTAATCACCTGAAAAATTCATCTTAACATCATTTGGCTGAAATTTGTTGGATTTAAAAACAACAAGTTTGATTTAATTTGAATAAAACCATTTTGTACTCTTTCATATTGTTGATGGTGGTTTGGCTAACAGTTAGCCTATTATGGACAGAGACTTGTGTCCTTTTGTCCAGCCTGCATGATGGATGTCCCGGCTCTGACGGTACCAACTACTCAGAACTGTCAGACAGAACACTGTTTCAGAAATTACCAGACTCTCCCTTTAAACAGGACCGCCTGTTGTGTTTTTTCTCCACTTTCATGAAAGCCGTTCAGTTTGTGTGCGTGCATGCGCATGTGTATGTGTGTGTGTGTGTGTGTGTGTGTGTGTGTGTGTGTGTGTGTAGACCTACCAAAGAGTTGGTGTCCAAGGCCAAAGTGACGGCTCTGAGACAAGTCCTGGTATCAGCCAGACCACATTTGTCCAGGTCCACCAACACAGTGTACAAGGAGCCGTTGCTCTGCTGAAACACACGGATCCTACATGTGAGCCAGAACACTATTGTGGTGCAGAATATGTGTACTACATGCAGAACGTGTACTATGCAGAACATGTGTATTACATGCAGAACATGGGTACTACATGCAGAACATGCGTACTATGCAGAACATGTGTACTACATGCAGAACATGTGTACTATCATGGTCTCAGGTCTCTGTGAATGTCGCTTCATGTCTCAGCACATGTTGTATCATGTGTCAGTTGACGTTTGTTTTAAAACTGTGTTTTAAAACTTCAGATGGGTCCATCATACCAAATCTGACTGTCAGTCCGTGCACGATGGAGCTCTTTAGAACTCAGAAGTGTGAAAGCTGGGTGTTGGTCGTGTTCTAACCTTGGTCAGAACGTAGGAACAATCCCCGTGGAAGGTGTACGTCTTTCCATCGAAGGTGTTGATGTGAGCTCCGCCCTCCACAGAACACCTTCCTGGACAGTTCTCCTCTGAACACGACCAGCGGCCGTTCTCACACACACTGTTCAAACACACAGAGGGGAGGTCAGTAAAAACAGGCAGGCCACAACAAGATTACAGGCTATCATTCTGACTTGGACTGTTAATGAGCGCCTGTCGCTATGGTGGTAACAATCAGCTGCATCATGATGCTGCCACCACCATGCTTCACTGCTGGGACGTGTGATCAGTTCCTTTGACCTCCTGTTTGTTTTTTGCTCAGCTTTACAGCTAAGATGCTTTCTATGGACAGGTGTGGGCCTCAAATCAGGTCTGATCACTTTGATGTCTCTCAGGTGGTCTTAGATCCAGGTGCTGGAACATCTCAGCAGAGATCAGGAGGAACGGGAGGAACATGAGCTGAACTTAAAGGTTCTGTTGAGAGATTTTGGGACACTTGGCGGCCATTTGTGTGTGTTTGTGTCTGTGTGGCTGATCCGGTGTGGGCGGGGATTTTGTTGTATGATTGTTTTTCTCTTTGTGTGTGTGTGTGTTCTAAAAACAAAAGTCAATTAAAAATATTTTGATTAAAAAAAAAAAGCTTCTAGATATGTCTACAACTCTTAATTTGTTTGATAAGTTAAATATAATCCAGATTTTGGACCTAAAATTTGTTTCTGTTTGATCCACTAACAGAACATCTGGAGTTCTGATCTCACCAGGATCTGCAGCTGTGTGAGTACGACTCTCCTGATTGGTAGGTTCTGTTGCCGTGCAGACATGGACACTGACTGACAGCAACACATCCAGTGTAATCGATATCATCCAGTACGGTTCCTAAGGAAGAGAGAAGATATGGACATCAGTGAGACAGGAGTGGCTCTGCATGTCCTCTCAGTATAAAGTCCAACAGGTGAGTGTTACCTGCAGGGCAGCTGCAGCCATCATGGCAGTGATTATCACACGTCTGACTGGCCTGAGGGTTGGAGCAGCTGTCAGGACAAGGACTGCTGCACTCCAGGAACTCCATGTTGGACGGACACGTCTTATCTGTGAAAACCATTTGGTTTAAATGAGGACAATGTTTGACCCAACATTTGTGCAACACGGCGGTGCTGAAGCCGCGCTGATGTTCTTACAGCAGAAGGTTTCGTTCCTCCAGGCTGTGGGGCTTCCTCCTGCATGGACACACTGTCTGGAGAACTCTGAGATGGTTTTACACAGGACCAGGTCCGAGGTGTCTTCAGAGCTACACATGTCCACCATGCAGGCTTCAGTGAAGGACCCGACATCCAGGAGGTTCTGACAGCTGCTGAATGCATCACTGGAGAAGATGTCCTCACAAAGAGCCTGAAGAAAAACATCACATACTGAAAAGTCTGACCCGGTCTACGGCAGGTTCTGACCGGGTTAGGATCAGACTGAGGTGGTACCTGAGCCTCACAGCTCGGAGCTGGGCTGAGTTCTGGTTCCACGCAGGATTCCGTGGGTCCGTTCACCTTGAAGGTTTCAGCGTAATCCACCACGGATAGCAGAACCCCTGCAGGAGGACCACCGCCACACAAGCACAGCATGACTCTCAGCTACTACCACAACGCACATCAACAACCATCTCTGTGAACTTGCTGTGGCGGCCATCTTGAATCCTGTAACCTTTCCTCCTTCAATAATAATTTTAATAAAACATTTTATCATATTTTTCCAATAAACCAAAAACTGATTTTATTTCCAGAATCCCAAAGATGGAAAAAACTTATCAATAAAAAAACTTTTAATTTATATTTTAAATAAAGTAAATTAGCATTTTGCTAATATTAAGGTAAAATGTTTTTGTTACATTTTGTTCTGTTTTTACTTCATTTTACTTTTAAATACTTTGAGCAACAATCTGCAGTAAAAAAAGATTATTATAAAATAAACTTGATCAATAAATAAAGTTTAACATTCAATGAAGCGTATCAATAAATAAACTTTATCACTGAATAAAGTTTAACATTCAATGAAATTGATCAATAAATAACAAAGTTAATAAATAAATAACTCACCATCTTTGATGAAATCATTGGAAATCCCGTCAAAGTTTCCACACAGTCCACACGTCTGGTTCTGATATTTTTTATCTATTTCAAGCTGTGAAGATATTAAAACATCACTTTATTCAATAAAAAGAAAAATAGATTAATATAATAAGACAAAAAGAAATCAGACATTTTGTCTGATCATTGAAATTTAATTTTATGTTGGAAAAACTTAGAAACAAAGCAGCAAAACGTTCTGGGTTTTATCATATTAAAATGTTAAAAGTATTTTGTATGATTGTGTTTCCCTCCTGATGGTCATCAGGGTCACTGGTTCAGATATGTGGACCGTGCCCGGGTCAATCTAACAAAGTAGAAGGTTCAGGAGACACATGAACTTTGTGGACAACATAAAGTTTACCAGACAGGACACCACCAACAACAAGTTGCCTTTATGGACAGTCTGATGGGCGGAGATGAAGCCTCAACACTGAAGTTTGAAGTTTGAGCTCCACTCTGCAGATCTGAAGCTCCTCATATGATTTAATGACAGAAGTCCAGTTGTTTTGTTTCTGGAATGTTTTGCGTTTGTCGTGTCCTACGTGACTGAGAATCTACACCAGCAATCACATGATGTGTTGACGTGAGCTTCTTACGTCAAAGGAGTCGTCCAGGTTCCAGACAGCTTTGATTCCAAGACTGGCTTCAACAAAGATGGACGATGTTGTTTCTTTGATCTTGACTCCAAAGGCAACATGTGGCAGAGACACCCTGCAGCAACACACAGAGGCTAAATCTACCACTTTATTTGTTTTAAAATTAATAAAACACAAGATCACCAAGGCCTGGTTCTGGACTGAGCCCAGATGGGAACTGGACCTGGTCCTGAGTTGAACTCACGTCTCCTCATTGACCGTCACTGAGTTGTTGGAGATCTCCAGGACCAAACCGTCCAGCTTCATGTTGATGCTGCTGATGGAGGAGGAGGAGGACGAGCTGCGCCTCATCGACACGACGAAGCCTTCGTAGGTCCCTCTGCACTGGGACACGAGGATGTGGTTGCAGGTGGACGGAAGCTGGAAGAACTGTCCGTCAAACGTCTTGTAGTGATGATGTCCCCATGTTGTGCACACCCGGCCGATATGAGACACGTTGGCTGCAGAAACATTTCAAAACGTGCTGCATCATCTGATAAAAACGGGTAAAATAAAACACGTTTCCTTGGTTACCTGAGTCCAGGTTCAGAGTCTGTAGAGAAGGAATGATGTTGACTGCAGAAAAAAAACAAATACTTGTTTTTATAAATTTTTATCAAAATGAATCATAAGGCGTGGATCCTAAAGGGTAATTTCAGATTAGTTTCATAGAAGAAGAAGTAGAAGAACAACAACAACAATATTAACAACAACAACAACAATGTTAATAATATTAATAATAATAATAATAATATTATCATCTTCCGTGCTGTCCACTTTGCCTCAGACAGATTTACGGAGTAATGTGACTGATGACCTTTGACATCTGATCTCTGTGGAAGATGTGATGGACTCTGGTTTCAAAGTCAAAGTTTCTTTTTTTGTCATACGCACCACATGTGGTACATGCGGTGGAAAAAAAAAATGTGTGTACACAGGGTCCCAGTTACATCCAACAAAAGTATAAAATGTAAAAGAAAAACAGTAATAAGATCTAAGATATGAACTAAGAATAATGTTAAACTAAAAATACAAAGTACACTAAGCGCTAGTAGTATAAAAATAATACGCTGAACAGCAGCACGAACATGAGTCTGTGTGAGCAGATGAGGACGAATGAACACAGCAACATGAAACAGATCAGCAGCAACATGAAACAGATCAGCAGCAACATGAACCAGATCAGCAAGAAAATGAAACAGATCAGCAGCAACATGATGTGATTTTTCACAGTGATTATCCTGGTTAGAGATTCATGAGTCTAACAGCCTCGTGGTAGAAGCTGTTCCTCAGTCTAGTGGTCCATTCATATTATCCGTCTCTTCAGTTTGTCTTTAGATGTCTTTTTGTGGACATGTCCAGGGAGGTGGTCCAACTCCCTGGACATGTCCACCTGATAGTCTCTATGTAGTGAACTAGATGACCTGATGATCTGACCCTCATCTGACCCTGATGACCTCAAATCTACCAGATGGACAGAGACTGTTATTTTCATTGATCTGAATAAGTCTGAGCCATCTGATGACTTTCTTTCTTGAATTAATCAAGCAGAAAAGACAATCCTTTATAATCATTACTGTTTTACAAATGTTTGATAATCAAATTGTGTTAGTTTCACTCAATGCTTACAGGTTGAAAAGAACTACTCATTTTTATTTTACATAAACAGTAAGTAATGATTTTTATTCCTCATTCAAAGAAGAAATCACCTGAATATGCATTTCTTGATTTTCTGTCTGAAATGAGCCAAGTCGTAAGTGTGTGAAAGTTGAAGCTTCGGTCAACTAAATGTTTACTGAAGAAGAAATGTCATGTTTAACTATTGGAGAAGATAATCAGAATAGAGGCTCCAAAAAGTCTGGTATTTTGCAATAATCTTTTCTGTAAGTTGAAAACAATTTCATTCTCTGACCTCGACTTTTGATAAACACCTTACGTCAAAACCACTCCTCTTTCTGGTCCATCCACGAATCAGAAAGCTCTGAAGTAAACTCGGAAGTAAACTCATTTAAAATGTGACAACTTCCCGGTTCTGGAGAGTGCAGTTAGTTCTCAAGGAGTTCAGAAGAGAATTCATGGGGAATTCATGGAGTGCAGTTAGTTCTCAAGGAGTTCTGAAGAGAATTCATGGGGAATTCAGAGAGGGCAGTCGGTTCCAAGAGATTCCAGAGAACAGAGTTATGGAGAGTTTTGGAGTTAGAGTCTGAGAAGATCTGAAAGAGTCTGAGAGCTGCTGACAATGAAGAGTCAGAGTTGCCGAGAATCCAGGGACGTTTTGGGATTATAATTCTGTTTTGAACTAACCACGCACGACTCTCCAAGGATTTAGCTGTTCTCAACGGAGACGCTGATATCAGTCTGAAGGATTCTTACTGAGGTGATCTATCGTCAACAAGGTAACGGTTTCTTCTTCGACTAAAGTGTACCTGGAATAAGCTGAGATACCTGATGGGAGCGTGCAATTTCTGGTCAAACAGATTAAATTCCCTCACATATTCCTCTGTAAGATAAATCTCAATTTCCTCTTAAACTCACCTCTCTCTCATAAATCAGTACAGATATTTTTAGAAATATCTGAAGCAAAATCCTCAAATCACCGCCGAGTGATTTGAAGTTCAATATTTGTGAAACTGTTTATTATTATTTTCATATTTTTAAAAAGTTAATGTAAATGTTTGATGTTAAACTTTGATTCTGAAAATAAATGACTCCATTCATTTGATGGGTCAAAGATAATAACGTCTCTCGTTCGCATTTCTGTTAAAATTCAATGCACGACATTACAGTCAGAAAAATGAAGAACTCGTGAAAAGTATGCATAAATATATACCACATATATTTGTCATACAACAAGTGACACGTACCTACGTGACTCACTACACTCTACCTTCAACATGATGTCCATCATTGTATTCCTGTGATTCCTGAGGCAATCTGGCCTCAGCTTCCTGTGGACTGTGTTCATTATGTTACACACCATGATACCAAACAGCCCTGTGACTATCTGTCACCCTTTAACCAAACAGATTAACTACAGACTGAGGACACCTACAGGACACACTGTGATTTAACATGTCCCTGTGGACAGATTACAGGATACACTGTGATCTGACATGTCCCTGTGGACATTACAGGACACACTGCGTTCTAACATGTCCCTGTGGACAGATTACAGGACACACTATGGTGTAACATGTCCTTGTGGATAGATTACAGGACACACCTTGGTGTAACATGTCCCTGTGGACAGATTACAGGACACACCGTGGTCTAACATGTCCCTGTGGACAGACTACAAGACACACTATGGTGTAACATGTCCTTGTGGATAGATTACAGGACACACTGTGGTGTAACATGTCCCTGTGGACAGAATACAGGACACACCATGGTGTAACGTCCCCGTGGACAGATTACAGGACACAACGTGGTGTAGGACAGATTACAGGACACACCATGGTCTAACATGTCCCTGTGGACAGAATACTGGACACACTACGATGTAACATGTCCCTGTGGACAGAATACTGGACACACTACGGTGTAACATGTCCCTGTGGACAGATTAGTTGAACCTTTACTAAAGCTCATTATATTTGTTTGTTTCTTAAATTATTCAGTTGAACCTAAATTGAAACAATTACTAATTTTATTTCTTGATATTTTATTTTGGCACTTTTTTTTTACTATTTTTAATTGAACTAAAAGTGACAGACTCAGGCAGCACGGTGGCACAACTGGTAAAGCTGCTGCCTCTCAGCGAGCAGGTCCCTGGTTCAAACCCCGGTCCAGGGGCCTTTCTGGGTGGAGTTTGCATGTTCTCTCCGTGCATGCGTGGGTTTTCTCCGGGTGCTCCGGTTTCCTCCCACAGTCCAAAAACATGCATGTTAGGCTGATTGGTAACTCTAAATTGTCCCTAGGTGTGAGTGAGAGAGTGAATGGTTGTTTGTCTCGTTTGTCTCTATGTGGCCCTGTGATGGACTTGCAACCCGTCCAGGGTGTACCCCGCCCCTCGCACAGTGTTGCTGGACATGGGCACCAGCGACCCCCGTGACCCAAAATGGAATAAACGGGTAAAGAAAATGGATGGATGGGTGACAGACTCATTTACCTGCATTTTAAAAAATATATTTAAAAATCAATCCTCAAACTAACAAACTCATATTTCTGTGTTCCAGTTAACATAATGAAAAGCAGTAAAGGCACAAGATGGAGGAAACACCGACCCCTGACCTCTGACCCCTGCCAGCCACCACAGCCTTTTATAATCAGAGGGTCAGTTTCAGGACTGCAGGTGCCTCTTTGGTTTGATTAAGCTGAGACATCCACTGCAGGTAAGACTTTAATTGTTCATAACACCTCATAGAACCCCTCTTTTAAAAAATCTCATCTATCCTTTTAAGTAGTTTTCCTTCATTCTAACAGAGATGAGGTGGTCAAACAATGTGTTCAATGTTTATCTTTAACAAAGTAAACAACAATAAAAAAGTGTTTGAACTAAAAAAATTAAATCCAAGTGAAGACAGACGGTAAAAAGTCCGTTCGAACATTTGGTCAGACTGTTTTAGAAAAGTAAAAGTTACAATTTTATTGAAAGGAAACTTTCAGAAAGTCCAGCTGTGGTCAGAGTTCAGCCTGTTTGTTTATTAATTAATAACTTAATTAATATATTTAAAATCAATCAATTAATTAATTAATTTGTTTATTCTTTAGAAAGATTTCAAACTAAACTCTAAATCTGACTTGTTCCATTTTAAATCAAGACGTTCAAAATCAGAAAAGTCCGGGTCTCAGGTGAGCTTTACCTGTCTGAGCAAGAGGTCCGCTCAGCTGACTCAGGTAGAAGAACCACAGGCTCAGCTGGACTCCTCGTGTCCCCATCTTGGTTCTGTCGGGCCTCAGCAGCAGAACTGCTCCTTTTATAGGTGGAGGAGCCGCTGTTTATTCAGGAAACACATATCCAGATGAGCTGCTGCTCCACACCTTCATCGTCCTCCTCCTCCTCCTTAGAGAAGCAGCTTCAGGGGGGAGATGAAACGTTGCTAACAGAGCTTCAGGAAAGAAAAGAACATTTAATAATTTATAATTTTATAATTTCAGGCTCTTAAAGAATATAAAACGATCTGTCATGTTTTGATGCAAATGAAATATTTAAAGTTCTGCTGGGATCCCTTCAACAAATTATTACTATTTACTGACGAGTGTAGTTTCACTTTATAAAAAACAATAATAATAATAAATAAATAATAATAATAATACTTTAATATGGAGTTAATAAAACTTTGTACTATTTAAGAAAACTAGAAAAAAGGTTTCAGTTAACAAAATGTGAAACAGTAATATAAAGAAATTAAATATTTTTACCTTTATAACAGCAGATAATCAGCAACCTTTCATTCCTCTCAGGTACACAGGTGTACAGGTACTCAGTGTACAATTATACAGTTGTACAAGTATACAAATGTACAGGTAAACAGGTATACAGGTACACAAGTGTATAGGTAAACATACGTATAGGTACACAGGTGTACAGGTACACACCTGTATACCAGAACACAAGTGAACAGGTATACAGGTGTACAGGTACACAAGTGTACAGTTGTACACAGGTGCAGGTGTACAGATGTACAAGTACACAGGTGTAAAGGTACACAGGTGTACAGGTGTACACAGGTGCAGGTGTACAGATGTACAAGTACACAGGTGTACAGTTACACAGGTGTACAGGTATATAGGTACACATGTAAACATGTACACAGGTGTACAGGTACAATACACAGGTACACAGGTGTACAGGTACACAGGTGTACAGGTATACAAGTACACATGTACACAGGTGTACAGGTACACAAGTACACAGGTGTACAGGTATACAGGTATACAAGTACACATGTACACAGGTGTACAGGTACACAGGTGTACAGGTA
>NC_056499.1:14991136-14996762 GCF_014905685.2 Nematolebias whitei | reverse complement strand
ACAAGTACACATGTACACAGGTGTACAGGTACACAGGTGTACAGGTATACACATACACATGTACACAGGTGTACAGGTATACAGGTTCATATGTACACAGGTGTACAGGTATACAGGTACATAGGTGTACAGGTACAATACACAGGTACACAGGTGTACAGGTATAAACTTGAACTGTTTTGTAAAATCCTTCGATGGACATTTTGACTCCAACAAACGTCTCTCTGGAACTTTGTGATCTTCAACTGAACAAACTCCAGATTATTATTCAAAGTAAATATTTTAGTTAAATTTTATTTTTCCAGGTTCCCTCCAGGTAAATACCAGGTATATTTCCTGTAAGTACCAGGTACATACCCAGTAAATACTTGGTTAGTACCTCTGTTTGTTGTTATTTGTGTTGTGGTTAAAATGAAAACATGATTTTTTAACAGCTCACATACGTGTTTCTTTAAGGAGGACGATTGTTGCTACGTCAACAAACCGAGTCCAGGATCTACATCCTGTGGAGCAGATTGATCCACACAGAGCTTTAAGCTGCTTGAAGCCTTTCACTCATTTGAACGGACATGTTTTGGTTCTGACCTCCATGTTTTGTTGGACCTATTTGGACCAGCCCCATGAGAACTGAACGACTGGCTAACCCTCTGGACAAATGTTGAATTGTGGAAACATCCGGGTCCTGCAGGACCATCACCTCTCCACCCATGAGTCTATCAAAGGTCTGAGTTGTCATTGTTTGCTGCCTTGCCCAGGGGCTCTGTGTCACTCCAGCTCAGGACTGTTTGGATTCAGTGTGACCCAACAGGTCTTTATTTCCAAAGTCCTGGGTAAATACCTGGAGCTAGGTGGAGGTCTGGGAGCCGGATGTGGCTTCAGCCTGAGGCTTTGGACCTGATGGGTTCTGTTTGATTAAAGACTTTGGTCTAAAGCCAAAGATTAGCTCAAGTCAAACACTCCAATGTCGGCTCATTTCTGAACCTTTAGCTGTTTGAAACGTTTTCATTGTCACTTTGGGCAGGTTGAATCAATGGAGACAAGATTCCAAGTTGATGTTTTTTATTCAACAGGAACCCAGAGGAGATCCTTTTCCTGTGGAAACATGAGAACCACTGTCTGGACAGGGTATTGGGAAAACTTGAAGTTAGAACCCCTCACAGATAAAAAAGAAAACATCTGGAGCTCATCTCAGAATATCAAATGGACCTTTTATTTTGTAAACCTCTGAAAGACTTCAGCTCTGCAGGAGGCTTTC
Source organism: Nematolebias whitei (assembly GCF_014905685.2). Taxonomy (NCBI): domain Eukaryota; kingdom Metazoa; phylum Chordata; class Actinopteri; order Cyprinodontiformes; family Rivulidae; genus Nematolebias; species Nematolebias whitei. The sequence goes on along the minus strand of NC_056499.1, from coordinate 14,995,507 downwards.
TGCCAGGGTCTGGTGAGTCCTGGATATTTGGATCAACATGAAGATTTATAGGTTTTCTCAGATCAATTCAGTTTATTTCAATAGCTCAAAGTCCCAACAGAAGTGGTCTCAGGGCACTATATAACAGCAATCATATACATTATAAAAGCCAATTAGTAAAAGTTATCTATTTAAGGAAGCCAGCAGATTGTGTTGAATCTTCACTTCGTTGCAGTCCCCCATACTGAACAAGCACAAAGGCAACAGTAGAAAGACTCCTTAACAAGAAGAAACCTCCAGCAGAACCAGGCTCAGGACGAGTGGCCATCTATTTTGACCGGCTGGGGTTTGAGAGGACAGGAAGTAGAAACAGACAATAACAGAATGACAGGTCCAGATATACTTTCTATTGGAGGAAAGACAAAAAACACACATTAAGATAGAAATACTTACAAATACAAACCGGTAGAGTAGAGCAAGTAAAGACAGCAGCAGAGTGAGGAAATCAGTCTAAGCCAACAGCAGCAGAACTAAGGGATAGCTCAAGAAACCCAAGCCAACTCTAACTATAGGACAGGTGTCAGGACAGAAACTGGAAGTTGGTTCCACAATTTCAATTCATTCAATTCAGTTTATTTATATAGCACCAAGTCACAACAGAAGTCATCTCAGGGCACTGAACAAAACATTCATCCATCCACCATCTTTACCCGCTTCTTCCTTTTCTGGTAGCAGAGATCACTGGTGCCCATGTTCAGCGGTCACTGTGCGACAACCTTGTGGCCACAACTCAAGGCAGCCACCTAAACAACTGAGGTGCGGAACATGGCCCACTTGGACTCAATGTCCCTCGCCTCAGCTGCGATGTGGCTAAAGCTCACCTGAAGGTTTCAGTTGAAGATCTTTCTGATGGATTCTTCTGCCAGCAGACCCTCACTACACGTTTGGGTCTACCAGTTCTGTCCAGCATCTTCAACAACCCCCCCCCCCCCCCCCAACACACACACTTGATCCTGATCCAACTCACTACAAGGTGGTGATCAGTTGACAGCTCAGCTACTCTCTTCACCCGAGTGTCCAAAACAAACGGTCGCAAATCAGTTGACATGACTACAAAATTAATCATCGATCTGCCCAGGGATTTAGAGCCTTTTCTTTAGCAGGACATATTTTTGTATATAATCTGCGTAACAATGAAAGGAGATCCCATTTATTCTAAAAAAAAAAAAAATAGCAAAGAAGGAGCAGGTACAGCTTAAAGAGGAGGGGACCTAAAACTGAGCCCTGCAGACCCCACACAAAAGAGGAGCAGAGGAGGACACGTGGTCACCAAGGCAGACACAAAAAGTATGCTCGGATAAGCCGGACCTAAACCAGTCCCATGCTGTACTGCTGATGCACCCCCATTATTTCTTTTAACGTTTTATTGGCATTTTCCACATTTATTTACATACAGTATAACATGTACTTGAACAATTCACATTTAACACTACATACAAAAACTTGGAAAAGAAAAAACTTTTGCTTGGGTGCTAATTCTTCAAATAGTCCTTTTGTCTTATCCAGTTGGTTGAGTTCTTTGTTTTTTGTTGTTGCCTTTGGTTTTGAAGTGTCTATTTCTCCCATTTTTCTTCCATTTGTTTGTGCTGTAGTTTCAGGCGATATGTCAATTTTTCCATTTTATGATTTCTTCTATTATCCCAATGCATTGTTCATGACAAGGGGGGTCGACCTTTCCCCATTTCCTCGTAATAGCTTTCTTGCTAGCTATTAACATTATCTTGATCAGATACCTATCCCTTATTCTTACTTTTTCTATGATAGTTAAAATTGCAAAGGTTTAATTACTTAATCTGAGAATTCAGATAAAAACAGAACTAGTAAACATGTCTTTTTGAATTCCATTTTGGATGAGAAAGATTGAGGGTCAGCAACTCAGAGCTGAACAATAGCAGGAGTGGATTCATATACAGTACTAACAAAATCCTGTTGACAGGTTTCTGTGAAGACAGATCATTAATGAACAGAGACTTAAAGGAAAGAGATCTGATGTTCAATAATCCACACTTTATTATATTATTCTGGTAAAGTAACGGTTTATTTTAACAAGATTTGTATTATTTATATTATTAGAGCTGATTTTTGATTTATTTAATTTGGACCATGGGCAAGCTGGCACCATTACTTTGGGGGTTTGGGTGCGTAACAGAGGAGAAGCAGCACAGTGGTGGACTGGCCTAAAGGTGCAGTTGTATTTTGAAGAACTAAAGGTGCAGTTTTATTTTGAAGTCAGACCAAAGGTGTTTTTATTTTGATATAGGAAAAGGTGCAGTTTTATTTTGAAGAGGGACTAAAGGCGCAGTTTTATTTTGAAGTGGGACTAAAGGTGCAGTTTTATTTTGAAGTGGGACTAAAGGTGCAGTTTTATTTTGAGGTAGGACAGAAGATGCAATTTTATTTTGAAGTAGGACTAAAGGTGTGCTTTTATTTTGAAGTAGGACTGAAGGTGCAGTTTTATTTTGAAGTAGGACTAAAGGTGTGCTTTTATTTTGAAGGACTGAAGGTGCAGTTTTATTTTGAAGTAGGACTGAAGGTGCAGTTGGCTGATTAAAGAGCCACATTCAGTAAAATAATTCACTTTATTTTGATACAAAAAAAAAACGCCGCAGTAAATATGTGCAACAAAAACATCTACAGGATAAAGAACCTTGAACAGATTCAGGTTCCGTTTTCACGAGTCACTTCATCCAGTTCTTCCTCTGCGTGGTCCCCGTTATTTATCTCTCCATAGTCCACCTCCATCTGTGCTTCTTCCTCCTCCTCCTCCTCCATTTCACCTCCTACTTCGACACAAAACAAGAATTTATCAGCAGCAAATAAAACATTCACAACTTTAATTACACATTTACAAAAAGGACTAATATTTTTACAGTTTAAAAGTTTTTATGTCCATCTTACAGCTGAGAGTAAAGACAACCAAAACATTTTTTTTTATTCTTGACAGAAGAGACTCAAAGCGTTTTTACAACATCAGTTCATTCTGAATCTGAAGGCAGCAAAAACGTCTGAACGTCCAGGACCAGAGAAGACCAGGTTTAAATGTTGTCCCGTTCTGGTCTGATGGAGGACTCTAGCTGTCCTTCAGTCCTGGATGTAGCATCTATACTTTTAACAGTCTCTGACTGACCTGCTGATAATTCAACCCATTAGTTCCTAAATGTTCCTCCTGGTTCTGATCCAGAACCAACTCTTTAGTTGCTCCTGAACAACTCTTTACAGACGAGTTGCTGCCATCAGATTCAGAAGGAACTCGTATTGTCCTGAACCCGGTTCAGTTTCTTCAGAATCAGAGTTCTAAAATGTTCAATCGTTGAAACTTTGGTTTCAGATTATCTGTTAATCCTGTCGAGTTTGTTGCATCAACGCGTTTATTTTAATAAGAGATTAAACCAGATAAATCCACAAGGGGAAGCCCTGTTTGGTTCAGACTGACCTGGTCTCAGGTCTCGACCCGGGATCTGTCCCGCCTGCAGCATCCCCTTCAGCCGCTCCACCTCGGCCAGCGATGAGGCGTTACTGATGGCGCTCTGCAGAAAAAAAAAAACAACTCTTTATAAAACCACTTTGGTTCTGATCCAGATCGCTGCTCAATAACACCGACACCAGAACACCAACACCATAATCTTCACATTATGTTAATGTTTTGAAATCTAAGGTTAAAGTTAGATTTGGTTATCTACATAGAAATCAACCTTAGTTTACATTAGCTATAAAATGCACCATTATTGAAAAAAAAAAAAAAAAAATCCATCTCTGTTGGATTATGGAGACATTATTTACAGATGTGCTTGTAAGGGTGTCCTTCGTAAGCTGGACACAAGTGATCACTCTGCTATTGGCTTTGTTACAAATGCTCCTTATAGAACACATCATGGTCAGCTCTACTGTTAAATGGACTTCTCTACACACTCGTCATGAAATTCATTGGTTTACCCTCATTTATAAAGACATATAAAGACGTTGCTGGGTTTGTCACCTCCATATTTAAATAATCTACTCAACTAGCACCAGTTTTGAAGTATAACACCCGATCTTCTCAGTATTTGTGGTTAACAACTGTAAAGACAAAGTCTCACTTTACCTCTGCTGCTCCATCTGACTGGAATCTGCTTCAAAGAACTGTTGGTCTGACCTCACTAGTCTGTTTCTAGTTTCAAAAATAGTTTAAATGCCGTGTTTAACGATACTTGCAAATGATTTTGTGCTTAGTAATGTTGCTACAAGAGCCTGTTGGTGCTGCCAGGCCAGCACTGTCAGTACGAATCTGTTCTTAGTGTTTGTCTGCTGAAATAAAGAATAAATAAAAGGTGAAACAAAGAATAAATAAAAAGG
>NC_056499.1:14980803-14991126 GCF_014905685.2 Nematolebias whitei | reverse complement strand
AATAAAAAGGTGAAATAAAGAATAAATAAAAAGGTGAAATAAAGAATAAAGGTGAAAAAGAATAAAAAGGTGAAACAAAGAATAAATAAAAGGTGAAAAAGAATACAAGGTGAAACAAAGAATAAATAAAAGGTGAAATAAAGAATAAATAAAAGGTGAAATTAAAAAAAATCTCATTCATCCAGAGTCTCTTATCGAGTTCTGACAGGTTTTTAAGAGTCTGGGTTTTTTTGGCAGACATGTTGATCAACGAGACCCAGTCCTGCTTCCTGTTTGGGTTTTCAGGAACCAACAAGAGGCTGAACGGCCAGCTGGACCCGTTCACGTCATCCTGAAGACCTTCAGAACCAAAGGGACCTCCAGCGATTCTCCACAGAACACAAACTCACCTTAATGGCTTCCACTTCTGCTTGAGACGGCCCAGTTCTCCTATTCTCTGACTGCACCGGGACTCCAGGAGTGAACCTGAGGAGGAGAAACGGACCGTTCATTCATTTACAGTGAACCGGATCAGAACCAGGTTCTGATCCTGAGAGACGAGCTCATTTCATCAGACGTACGTCTTCATCCGTCTGGAAATGTCTTTGGCCAGCTGAGCTCCTCGTTTGCCTTTGAACATCTTCTCCGCCTCCTGCCGCTCCTGGAAAGGCACCACACTGTCAGAACCAATTACTGGACCTGCTAGAACCGGTCCTGCTTTCTGTCCGCTCACCTTCAACTTTACTTTCTGAAAGTCCAGAACCCGGAGCTGAGGCAGCTTGCTGATGACGTAGAGCCGGTAGTGCTTCTTGTTGGTCACCGGGTTCCTCAGCAGGCTGCAAATTACAGATTACAGATTACCACAAACACAAGCAGAACCAGACCAGACCACAAGTTCTGGGTCACACCTGAGGAGGGTCAGGGTCTTCACTGAGGCCAGAGGGTCCAGGTCACCCTGCAGGACAACAGATAAACAGACCTGATCAGAGGAGGCAGAACCAGGACCGGTTCTGCTGCTCTCTCAAATGATGCCTGCTAAAGTTCTGTTGGTTCTAGTCAGAAACTTTAACCTGAAATTCATTCAGAACAGAGCAGAACACCGCCCGGATCAACTCTCACACAAAAACTTGATCCATATCAGAATTCCTCACCAGGTCCTGGATGTTGTTGTTGGTCAGAACCAGTTCCCTCAGACCCGGCAGGGCCTGCTCCAGGTTCTCCCCGATACGACTGCAGACAAACACCACAACCTCAGAGTTATCAAAGGTCCAACGGGTTCTCCATGAACACCAGACCCCAGAACCTACCAGATCCGGTTATTGTTCATCAGAATCGTCTTGAGCCTCCTGAGCAGAGGAAACCCGTCCAGTTTCCTCACTTCGTTATCGGAGAAGTCAATGGTGTCGAACTGGTCCAGAGTGGCCCCAAGGTTCTCCAGAACCGGGATTTTATAACCTGGAACACCAACAGGAAACATCAGACACCAAAACTCAGCTGGTACTCAGAACCACCTGAACCCAGATAACCTGAACTTGGACCCCCTGAACCCAGCTAACCAGAACCTGGACCCCCTAAACACAGCTAACCCGAACCTGGACCACCTGAACACAGCTAACCCGAACCTGGACCACCTGAACACAGCTAACCCGAACCTGGACAGCCTGAACCCATCTAACCAGAACCTGAACAGCTTGGACCCAGATACCCCGAAACCCTCGGTTTTAGAAAGACTACCAGGTCCCTGGGTTCACACAAGAACCATTTCCGGTCCGGTTGTGGACCAGGACCGAGGCCTGATGAGGCGCGTTACCTCGGAGATCCAGTTCCCGGTCCCGGACGGGGTTTGTGTACTGAGCAGCCTGCTCGATCAGCTCCGCGGATAATTTCACCATGACGGAAACAAACAAAAAACTAATTCAGCTTTTACTTCATTAAATAAACTGGTTCCGAACCCACGCTGCCGCCAGAACAAAGATTTCTTCTTCGTCTAAAAAACGTTTTCTTTCTTCTTCGACGGTTTTTTGTGGCGGACAGCCTTCCTCTGTCACGCCGCCACTGGCCTGGAGGAGGAACTGCAGGTTAACAATTTTAAAGGTAACAACAAAGTCCATGCTCAATAATCCAGGTATAAATAAGACCTTTGAATTTAATTTATTTTGTTTGATTAAGGAACCTTTAAGGACATTCTTCAAAGTTAATTAATTAATTTATTTTTTGTTCATGTTGTAGAAAATGTGCTTGTGTTCAGAGGTTTATTGGTGAAACAGCTTCTCATGAACCAAAAAAGTCCATGCTCACACTTGTTCCACTTTGGAGTAAGCTGTTTGGGGGAAGAATCAATTTTGTGTTGTGTGTTTCCTTGACTCATGAAGCCTTCCGGATGGAAGGTGAAACATTTCAGAAAAAAAAGAAAAAAAAAAGAAACTGTCCAGATGACCTGACTGAAAATTGTTGGAGCTTTCATGAACTTGTTGAAACAAAAATGTTTCAAAAACTTAAAGTTTTTCTTGAACTGAAAGCAGAGTAAGAGGCTCAGGTTGGTGTGTTTTTATATTCTGGGTAAAAATGAAAACTTTTTAGTCTCTGTTGTTAAATAAACTACCTCGCAACCAAACCACAGAAGGACGTCACTTCTTTTTTTTACCTCTCAACAGAACCACTTGGTCCAAGATTGACATTTGATTGTAATATCAGTAAATTATGGGACAAAAATATTGGGACTCAGGATTCTTTCTTCTTCTGCAGAACATTTTTACCATGGTTCAGTCCAGAGAGAAAAGGAGAAGAGCCTTAGGGGTTATGGACAGTTCCAACTGGGAGGAGACCCCAAGGACACCCTGGACAAACTCTGTCTCTCAGCTGGTCTGGGGACAAGGTAATTATGTCTTGAGAGTGCATGCTGTAGCTGCACTGACAAAGTGACATGTAGGAGGAGATATATGAAAGCAACAGAGCAGGGAGTGATTTAAAGATGAAAATGTACAATTGAGAGAGTGTACGTGAAGTTAATGATGACCAGTTAACCAGTGAATACAGGGTGCAGTGGTGGGTATGGTAATTACAGCCAGTTATGAATCTTAGCGCACCGTGATAGACAACATCCAATCAGCAGAAAAGACAGCGACTAATCAGGAATAATCTGGTAAATGTTCAGATGAAAGGTTAATCTCATGTAATAAAATAAAGATATTCTGGATTAATGTTCATGACTGGATTAAAAATATTCACTTCCTGACTTTTACCAGAGAGAACATATTTAAACTGTAGACTTTACTCTTTACGGGGAGCAGAGGCTAGATGAGGAGAGCTTGTGACTGGAAGGTCGCCGGCTCAAATCCTGAGACTGACATAAGAAATGTGGGTGGGAAAGGTGAAGCACCCACACCTGTTTCCACTGACACTTTCTGCTCCCGGTGCTGCCTTAAAGTGGCCCTCTGCTCCACGCCCATTAGCTGTGGTAGCCTTTACTCACTGAGGCGACCCCTGAAGGAGAGAGCAGCCAGAAAAAAATTCTGTACATTTTATATTTTTGTGGACATAAGAAGGTACACCTGTAATTTCATTAGATGTGATATATGTTCTAATTAGTTTATCCATCCATTATTTTCTGCTTGTTCCAAAGTCGGGTCGTTGCCCTGAGAGTGATGTGCGAATGAGCTTCCTCTGCTACCCTGCAAAGGAAACTCATTTCAACCATCTGTACCGCAACCTCGTTCTTTCAGTCACTATCCAGAGTTCATGGCCATTGGTGAGGGCAAGAACACAGACTGACCGGAAAATAGAAAGTTTTGTCTTACAGCTCAGCTCCCTCTTCACCACAATGGACCGGACAGAGTCCGCAATACTGCAGATGCTGCACCGATCTGTCTGTCAATCTCACACTAGTCTTCCCTCACTGAGAACAAAACCTCAAGAAACTTGAACTCTGCCACTTGAGGCAGAACCTTACCCTCAACACAAAGAGAGCAATCCACCCTTTTCCGACTGAGGACCATGGCTTCAGATTTGGAGGTGCTGATTCTCATCCCAGCTGCTTCACACTCAGCTGCGAACCACTCCAGTGAAAGCTGAAGATCACGACACGATGATGCCAACAGGACCACATCATCTGCAAAGAGCAGAAATGGAATCCTGAGGCCACTGAACCGGACTCCCTCCGCCCCCTGGATACACAGAGAAATTCTGTCCATAAAAGTTATGAACAGAATCAGTGACATTGGGCAGCTCTGATGGAGTCCAACTTCCAATTTGGAGGAGTCTGACTTACTACTGGCAATGAGAACCAAACTCTTGCACTGCTTGTATAGGGACCAAACAGCATGTAGCAACAGACCCCCAATCCCATGCTCACCGAGCACCACCCCACAGTGTACCTCTAGGAACACGGTCAAACAAATGCCAGTGTATCTCGAGAAACAGTCGAAAGCCTTCTCCAAGTCCACAAAACATGTAGACTGGATGGAAAAACTCCCATGACCCTTCGAGGACCCTAGTGAGGGTAAAGAGCTGATCCAGTGTTCAACGGCCAGGATGGAATCCACATTGTTCCTTCTGGGAGGTTTGACCAACGATTGGACTCGCTTCTCCAGTACCCCTGAATAGACCTTACCAGGGAGGCTAAGGAGAGTGATGCCCTTGTAAATGGAGCACACTCTGATCCCTCTTTTTGAAAAGGGGAACCACCACCAAAGTCTGCCAAACCAGTGGCACTGTCCCCGATGTCCATGCAATTTTGCAAAAGTGTGTCAACCAAGACAAACCCACAACACTCAGAGCCTTAATGACAACAAGGCAGATATTGTCCACCCCCGGAGCACTGCCACCGTGGAGCTTTTCTAACTACCTCGGCAACCTCAGCCACGGTTATGGAGAGACCAACCCCAAAGTCCCAACTCACCTTCCTCTATGGAAGACATGCCGGTGGGATTGAGAAGGTCTGAGAAGTATTCCTTTCACCTCCTAACGACATCAATGGTTGAGGTCAACAGCACCCCACCTTCACTGAACACAGTGTTAGGAAAGTGCTGCTTTCCCCTTCTCAGCCACCTGATGGTTTGCCAGAACCTTCTCGGAACCAACCGAGAGTCTATCCAAGGCCTCACTGAACCTCTCCCACATACGAGCTTTTGCCTCAGCAACAGCCAAGGCTGCAGACTGCTTGGCCCTCAGGTTCTCCTCAGCTGCCTCTGGAATCCCACCAGCCAACAAGGACCGATAGGACTCCTTTAGCTTGACAGCTTCTCTAACTCGGGGTGTCCACCCCTGAGTTTGAGGATGGCCACCGCAAGAAGTACCGACAACCTTGTGACCACAACTCAAGGCAGCCACTTCAACAACTGAGTCGCAGAACATGGCCCACTCGGTCTCATGCCCCTCGCCTCAGCTGGGATGTAGTTAGAGCTCTCCTGGAGGTGCAAGTTGAAGATCTTTTTATGGGTTCTTCTGTCAGACATTCCCAGCAAACCCTCAATGCACGTTTGGGTCTACCAGGTTTGTCTATTTGGTTTCTTTTGACAAAGTCAGCACTTTGTGCAAACGGTGTTGTTTTTAAATCACTTTATAAATGAAGTAGTATAAAATAATAATGTTGAACTATGCAGCCAAATTTGATCAAGGTCAAGGTTTTCTTTATTGTAACTCACATCTCAGGTGGTACATGTGGTGGAACAAACTTGTACACACAGGGTCCCAGTTACATCCAGCAAAGTATAAACTGTAAAAGAAAAACAGTAATACGATCTAAGATATGAACTAAGAAATATGCTAAACTAAGAATACGCTGAACAGTAATAGTGCAAAAACAATACATCGAACAACAGCTGCTCGAACATGAGTCTGTGAGTAGATGAGTATGAATGAATACAGCAGCAGGAAATAAATCAGCAGCATTCTCTCTTGTATCCTGATCCTGTTCAGTCTCCTGCCTGCCCCTCGACCTCTGATTTTTGTCTTGCCCTTTTTGTACCTCTGCTCATCTGCTTTTACCTGCTTGTTTTTGGACTCCGAGATTTGTCTTGCTCTTTGGTACTGTCGCCTTTATCAGATCCTGTTGCCAACCTTGTTTCTGCCCCCGACTCTGCTTCTGGATCGCCCATCCAAGACCACCGACGCACACCGCCCCTCGGTGACGTCTCAGCGCTCTGCCTCCGGCCCACTGAGACTTTCAAGATCCAGCTCCGGCTCCTTGTCTTCCAACACCAGCCGAGTGTGGCAGCTCTTCGTTTATTTAATAAACCTTTTAAAACGTTCTGGATTCTTGTGGTTCTGATCCAACCTTAATCATTACAGTATATTCTGGCCATAATGGATCACCCACAAGTTTCAGAATGGCGAGCTGGTGTCGAGGGAGCCATTAGTAAATTAGAAAATGGCATGAATGGAATTGTAAATATGCTTAAAAAGTAAAACATGTCCCCTCAAAATCCACCACCACAGGATCCTGTTCCTGCTTCTGGACTCATACCAGCTGGACCACAAGCTACAGTACCGCACGAGCCACGCTTGCCCTAGTTCGAGCCCAGTTTTGGTGGTCTACACTGTATCGAGATGTAAAGACTTATGTACTCTCCTGCCATGTTTGCAATCAGACTAAGACCTCACGTCGCCCCCCTTCCGGTTTGCTTCACCCTCTTCCCATTCCCTCTCGTCCATGGTCCCATATTAGTTTAGATTTTATCACTGGTCTTACCCCCTAAGCCGGCAATACTGTTATTTTGACTGTCATTGATCGTTTCTCCAAACAGGTTCAATTGGTCCATTCCCCATATCCAAAGTTTTCAATCCCGTTTCTGTTCGCCTTCGCCTCCCCAAGTCACTTCGTATTCACCCATCTTTCCATGTATCCCGTATTAAGCCCTTTACCCAGTCCCAGTTCCACCCAGCACCTGATTCCCCCCCTCCCGCCCGTCTGATTAATGGGGCCCCTGCCTACTCAGTGCGACGCCTCCTCCGGTCCAGGAGATGGGGGCGCGGTCTTCACTACCTAGAAGACTGGGAGGGATACGACCCAGAGGAGCGCTCTTGGATTCCAGCCCGCAACATCCTGGACCGCAGCCTCATCCGGGACTTCCACAGATGGCATCCGGACCAACCAGGTGGCATGTCTGGAGCCGTGCCTTGAGGTGGGGATCTGTCACGATGCACACTTTAATCTTTGCTAAAACACTCTCTTCACTGCTTGGTTTCTAGTTTTCTCTATGTTCATTTGGTTTCTTGGTTTCTAGTTTTCTCTATGTTCATTTGGTTTCTTGGTTTCTAGTTTTCTCTATGTTCATTTGGTTTCTGTCAGCTCTGTTTCCTGTCTGCAGCTTTCTGTCTCACACCTCCTATAACTGCAGCTCGTTAGTGTTCATGGGAAAAGCTTCTCTTCTTCTTAAAAGCTTCTCTCCCTCACAGTCTGGTGCCAGAATATTGAAAGCCTTTGGTGAGTAGTCTTCCAGCGTGTCTCTCTTGTATCCTGATCTTGTTCAGTCTCCTGCCTGCCCCTCGACCTCTGATTTTTGTCTTGCCCTTTTTGTACCTCTGTTCATCTGCCTTTTTGCTGCCTTTACCTGCTTGTTTTTGGACTCTGAGTTTTGCCTTGCTCTTTGGTACTGTCGCCTTTATCAGATCCTGTTGCCAACCTTGTTTCTGCCCACGACTCTGCCTGTAGATCGCCCACCCAAGACCACCGACGCACACCGCCCCTCGGTGACGTCTCAGCGCTCTGCCTCCGGCCCACTGAGACTTTCAAGATCCGGCTCCTTGTCTTCCAACAACAGCCGAGTGTGGCAGCTCATTTTTATTTAATAAACCTTTTAAAACGTTCTGGATTCTTGTGGTTCTGATCCAACCTTAATCATTACAGGATTTTGTAAATTTACAACTGCTGTTCTTGGAATGTGCTTTTCTAGGTTGTGATCCAGTGGCTGCAAAGTCGTATCAATCTTTGCCGCCACCAAGCAGAGATGATTCTTCAGAAAACGGTCAAGGAAAATTTGGGGTAAAGAACATTTGTGTGTGTAAACCCAAGTCTTCCACAGGCATGATAGAATGCAGTACTGGCTAATCCCCCCCCCCCCTTTTTTTTATTGCATTTCCAGAGATTATAAAGTGAAAGAAGAAGAAACGCCAGAAAAGGCTAAACATTTTCAACAGCCACTTGCTAGAAAAACACTTGATTAAACTACATAGGTATTTGGTTTTTACAGTGGTTAAATGACACAGGTATTCAATAACCTTGCATTGACACAGTTTTTATAATGTCAAAGTTAAAATAATCTCTTAATGTAGATTAAATGGCCAATGTGTACTATTTACAGGTAACTGTATTTACATAATGACCACACAAATCTCTTATCATTTTCTGCAGGGAAGCACACTATTGACAGACTGCCATGCTGCGGCAGAATGGTGCCAAAAGGAGAAATTTGCTGGCCGAGTAGCACTTCCTGCTGTCCTTGACTATGACAACCAAGAAGTAGAGGAAGCTCTCCAAGACCTCACGAGCTGGACTGAGGACATGAATGAAAGTTCTCCAGCAGAACAATTCACCTTTGTCTTCCAAAATAAGGATGACTATGAAAAGTTCTGCTGCAAAATTGTAGAGGACAGGAACATGAAGGTTTTTGCCAGATTTGTGTAGACTTTTAGAAATAAAAACATTGCAACCAAAATAACTGGATGTCTTCATTGCTGGAGCCTATTTTCATCTGAGATAGAGGTAAGGAAGGAGACGGACAGAAATCAGCTTAGTTTTATAGAGTACAACTATTATTACTATTATTCGGTGGCACCATGTCAGCCCCTGTTCTGTGGCACCCACATGTCCAGGGGCTTTCAGAGTGCCAACGACTCTTCATTTTCTGAGTAAAACCTTACATTAACCATCAATGCTGTGTAATAATCCAGCTGTTGAATAATTTTACTTAGAACTAGTGGTAGCTGCCACTGAAACAGTGGCACCTCGTGGCAGCTTTAATTCTGACATCTTCCATCAAGTCATTTTAAATATTAAAAGGTATTACACGGTTAACTAACAAATAACATCTTAATTTCAAAAATGATTATTTAAAAAAAGGGCTATATAACTAGCACGTTTTCCAAAAACCTGCATCAGCAAAACCCCAAAACGGGTAGCAGCCCTTGCAGCTCTGCCACACTTTGGCTACCTAGTGTCAGCTTTAGTGGCTCCTACTATTGTGACAGGTGCCACTCAAGCTGGTTTTTGCCAGTAAATTTACTGGCAGCTGCCACTAGTTAACTGACCGCTGCCACAGCAGCATGGCAGCTGCCAGTTAACTAGTGGCAGCGGTCAGTTAACTAGTGGCAGGTGCCACAGCATGTAATAATAATGATGATAAAAATAAATCTGAGACTGTGTCATCTGTCAGTAAATCTCTGTCAGCTTCCAGTAATTCCATGGCAGATGCCACTAAAAAAAAAAAAATTGCGGCTGGTAAAATTTTTTTTTTAATTATGGCAGGTAAAAAAATAAAGAATTAACTTAAAATAAATCAAGAGCTGTTTTATCTGTCATTAAAACAGAAAACATGTCATCTGTCACTAAATCTCTGTCAGCTGGCAGTAATTCCATGGCAGATGTCGGTAAATAAAAATAATAAATAAATAATAATAAATAAAAAATCCCTGGCGGCTGCCATAAACTAGCGGCAGGTGCCACAGCAGCGTGGCAGATGCCACTAAAGGTGTCAGTAAATCATTAACTAGTGGCAGGTGTCACGGCAGCATCCGCAGCAGCGTGGAGCTGCCAATCAAATTGCGACAGTTGCCAGTGAAGCAGGATGCAGCGTAACACCTGCCACCGGAAGTGCCACTAAGACTGCCTCTGCGGTGACCATAGATGTAAACACTAGATACAGCATTGACCGCGTAGGTCCGCCATCTTGGAACGGTCGAACGCTCCACTCAGTGTAAACTGTTTAGCAGGAGCAATGAAGCATCAGCGCGTTTAATCAGTCATAGCTGAATACTAAACTCATCCTCACGATTTTTTCCTCTGTAATTCTTAGGCGTACAGCCATTAAAGCTGAACACATGGTTCAGTGTATTTAAATATTTTTGGTGGGGTTAACATTAACACTAATAAATTAATCTTATGACAAGTTTAGCAAAACTCACAGTCACTGATACATTTTTATTAATATCTATATATATATATCTATATATATATAGATATATATACACACATTATCTAGATCACTGTCATATATACAGTTTAATAATTTTCTTATATATACACACATTATAATAACACAATCTTATATATACATTATATCTATTTTATATATACAAATCTCATGTATTTATATATATATATATATATATATATATATATATATATAT
>NC_056499.1:14969450-14980403 GCF_014905685.2 Nematolebias whitei | reverse complement strand
TTCACTGAGCCTTGAGGGAATCACTGAGCTGCTGTTGTTCTTCACAGTTAGAAGGTGGGAGCTCTCGTCAAATGATGATCTCCAGCATCATCTTGTTCATGCCAGGCTTTTCATCCACTGACCACAGACACCTGTAAACATCAGGAGGACCAGTAGCTGTTTAACACATTTAGAAAGAAACCAGTGAGATTTTAATATGATCATTATGATATGATGTTATGTGGGGTGTGGTGGCGCAGAGGTTAGAAGACGGGCCTGTGATGGGAAAGTCGCAGGTTCAACTCCCGGTACTGTCAACATCAAAATGTGGGTGGAAAAGGAGAAACACCCACACCTGCCTCCACCCTCATTGGCCCCACTCTGGGCCCCTGAGCAAGGCCCTTAACCCCCACCATCTGCTCCTAAACAGGTCTCTCTTGAAAATGAGTAAGTAAGTAAATAAAGTTTATTTATAAAGCGCTTATCACAGACGGAAAATCACAAAGCGCTGTACAATAAAAATCAACGTTAAAATATACAAAGAATAAAACAAGCATAAGAACTACAATAAGCACAGTAAAATCATGACATAAAAGCCTGGGAGAATAAAAGTGTTTTCAGTTGCTTTTTAAAAACTTCAACAGAGTCAGCAGAACGAAGTTGCAGGAGCAAACTGTTCCACAGCCTTGGAGCCACTGACTGAAAGGCCCTGTCCCCTTTAGTTTTCTGCCGTGTACGTGGAACATCCAAGAGGTTCTGTGACTGGGAGCGAAGACCACGAGCAGCAGAGTATTTGGTTAAAAGCTGACAAAGATACACAGGAGCCTGGCCATTTAAAGCTGTGTATGTCAGCACAAGAACTTTAAAATGGATTCTAAACTTGACTGGGATCCAGTGCAGTGAATATAGAACCGGGGTGATGTGACAGTATTTGCTGGATTTGGTGAGAAGTCTGGCAGCTGAGTTCTGTATTACTTGTAGACGTGAAACAGAAGACTTGTCCAGGCAGGTAAAAAGGTCATTACAGTAGTCCAGACGCGATGACACAAAAGTGTGAATAATTTTCTCTAGGTCAATTCTGGAGACCATAGGTCGTATTTTAGAAATGTTTCTTAAATGAAAGAAACAAAAACGGGAAATAGCTCTAATGTGAGACTCAAAGCCTAATGATGAGTGAAATGTGACTCCTAAATTTTTTACTTTTGATTTGGCTACTGGGCAGAAAGAGGCAATTTTCTGGTAGATTTTTTGGGTAAAGATGACTGGGAGCAGTAATCAAAGGCTCTGTCTTACTGGTGTTTAAAGCCAGGAAGTTACTGGCAAGCCAGTCACTGATACAGAACAAACATTGGACAAGGATGGCAAACTTATCCAGCTGGTGTGGTTTAAATGAAAAATACAACTGAATGTCATCAGCATAAATGTGATAGGAAATATCAGAAAAGGATTGAATAATGCCAGCAAGTGGGATAATATAAAAGGAAAACAAAAGTGGACCCAGAACTGAGCCTTGTGGCACCCCACAAGTTAAGGGGGCATAATCAGAGGAGAACCTGTCTGTCTTGATGCAGAAAGTTCTGTGAGATAGGTATGATGTGAGCCAGTCCAATGCTGAGCCAGAAATACCAGCCACAACTTTCAGTCTGTTTAATAAGGTTGTGTGGTTGACGGTATCAAAGGCAGCACTAAGGTCTAACAGGACCAACACAGAGCATTTTCCTTCATCAGCAGCCATTAACAGATCGTTGTGGACTTTTACCAGAGCAGTTTCAGTGGAATGGTGTTTTAGAAAACCAGACTGAAAGGGATCAGAGATCTGTAACTGACAGAACCAGGATCTGAGTTGGGTTTCTACAACTTTTTCAAGTAATTTACTGAGAAAAGGCAGTTTAGAGATGGGACAGAAATTGGAAAGGGAGCCAGAATCAAGGTTAGGCTTCTTTAAGACAGGGGTCACTTCTGCTGTTTTAAAATACGATGGGACGAACCCTTTATTCAGGGAGTTGTTAATTATCATCAACACTGTTGGACCAATACAGGCTAGAGTCTGGACAAGCAAAGAGGGAGGCAATATCTCCAGTGAACAAGTAGAAAGTTTCATTTTGGCAATTAATGATGTCAGGTCATTTAAAGTAATTGGAACAAAAGAAGAAAATGACTCAGAGCACTGAGGCTCATCTTGAAAAATAGAGGAGCTTGGAGATATATTGGATTTCAGGTCCATCACCATCTTTATGAAAAATTTGAGAAACATGTTACAGTCGTTGTTTGAGGTTAATGAAGCCTGGTGCGCTGGAGGAGAAACAATACTGCTGATAGTATCAAATAACACTTTAGGATTGTTTTTGTTCAGGTGAATAAGACTGCTAAAATACTATGACCTGGCATCACTAACTACCTTGTTATAAGCACCAAGGAGCTCCTTAAAATATTCCCGGTGGGCAACCAGACCAGTCCTCTTCCACAAGCGTTCTGCTTTACGACAAGAGCGCCTGAGTTCTCGAGTTTGATTGTTTAACCAAGGTGAACAGCGGTAAACGGGCCCACAGTGGGTTTTGTAAGGAGCAATACTGTCAAGAATGGTAAAGCGGTGATCATTAAAAGAGTCAACCAGAAGCTCCACATCATCGTCATCATCAGGAGGTGTTGTAAATGAAAAGAGGGAAGAAAACTCTGTGACTACAAAACTGTCAATAAAGCGTCTGCACGTACTGGTAACCTGAGAAAACGTCTCCAAATAACAGGAAATATTAAGAGACAACCTTATGGTCGCTGAAAACAACATATTTTATATGTAGATTATTGAGAGTGAGTCCATAAGTAAAAACCAGGTCTAAAGTGTGGTCTGCAGTGTGAGTAGGCTCAGACACATGCTGTGAAAAATTAAAAGAGTCCATAATATTAAGAAAGTCCATAGCAGGATGGTTTGTTGGATCATTGACATGAAAATTAAAATCTCCAGAGATGATGATCCTATTTAGCTTCACTGTAGAAGATAAAAAGTCCTGAAAGTCTGAGAGAAAAGATGAAGCAGTTCTCTTGACTCAATGAGACTGCCTGTATAAATAACAAAGGTAAATGAAAAAAATAAAAGTTTAAAATAGAAATACTCACATCATTAGGCCGAGGTTGTGTGTGTGACGTGCTCGTTCCTGAGAGTGTGTGTGTGACGTGCACGTTCCTGAGAGTGTGTGTGTGACGTGCACGTTCCTGAGAGTGTGTGTGTGACGTGCACGTTCCTGAGAGGCCACAGACAGAGCAGCTCCAGCTTTTGTTGAGTTCCTGTAGTCCTGCAGTTTTCAAGCTGAAATGAAAAAACATAATGAATATGAACTTTACAGTCTATAGTTACCTGTTCATATAAACACATGGAGGTGTCTCACCTTGTGACTGACAATAAAATATGTAAATTTATGAACGTTAACGAACTTATAATAATGCTCCTACTCTTTGAAGGTGAACCTATGGTACCACACCATCTCTCAGTTGGACAGTCTGATCAGTTTGATCAAAATCCTCCAGTTTAAAATCCTCAGATGAATCCTCCTCAAAGATACTTCCACCTCTTCCTCACATCTTGTTCTTTGGGAAACCTTCAAAATGAAAACAGGAGATTTGTGTCTACACAAAAACATTGTACAGAGGTCAATCTTATTTTCTATTTCCTATATTCTCCCTATTTTTTTATTTTTTTAATATCCTAGAGCTTAAATAAAATTCCAGTTTTGATGCACATCTGTTGATAATGAACCAAAGCTACTGAAATAGTGAGTATGCTTGTTAGAAAAATATTCCTGTCATCAGATCTCAGTCAGCTTCATTGCAGCTGAACACCGAGTTACACTGAACATCACATCAGCTGGTGGACATAAATACAGTACAGTAATATTATATTCACAAAATACTAACAATAATATGTTCATCTTACTTGTGAAAAGTTATCCTCCGAGACCGGACGTCAACAGTCCGTCCATTAGAACAGAAATAAGCTGCGAAGTGCTGAGACATCCTCTGCTGTAACCAAATAAGGACGACTGCTCCAATATGGCGGCCGAAATTCCTGCGCCGCAGCAGCCAATGCGGGATCTAGTGTTTATATCTATGGTGACACCTGCCACCGGAAGTGCCACTAATACTGCCACGGTGACACCTACCACCGGAAGTACCACTAAGACTGCAACTGCCGTGATTTGCGCTCGGCCCTTCTGGGAGAAGCTTCCAGATGCTCGTTTTTGAGAAAGTTCCGTTTAAAAACAGAGTCAGACCTGCTCCGTCTGTCAGAGTTTTTAATTGATCAGTAAATCCGAAAATGGACGACGACGTTGAGGTCCGGGATCTTGAAGATGACTCGTCTGCGGGTCACGGGCCCCTCAGGAACCAGGACCTGTCTCATCTGAGTCTGTCCGGTAAGAAGTGACGCGTCAAACTTCGGAACATGACGGAGACATCACGAGGAGCTGTCTGAAGGCAGAGAGCTAAACGTTCCTGATAATTAGAGTTTAAATCTGTCAGAAGGCTTCACTTCTGACCATAACCTGTTTGATGGTGTTTCCCTGCAGCTGCAGATGTTCTGCTTCAGTACGGCTGGTACCTGCTGGCTGCCACCTTCATTGTCTACCTGCTCATCCATCACCTGAGGAGGAGGACCAACAGGTCCACAAGCCAGGACCAGAACCCACACACTCAACAAGGTACTAGTTAGTTCTTAAACACCCTCGTCAGGTTCTGAAACGTCCAGAAGGACCTGGTTTGTGGGTCTCGTAGTGAATCTTTGTTTAGTTTTTGTCATGAACTCATATTCAGTTCTGTTTTGGACCCTGCAGAACTTTAGCACGCTGCTGGTATTCAGTAAAATATCTGGTCGTCGTTCTGCAGATGCTGTGTTTGTAGCCAGGAGACAGGAGTCCATGGAAGCAGCTCGGAGGAAGATGCAGGAGGAGCTGGATGCTAAAGCGGCCATCTTTAAAGAGAAACAGAACCAGGTCCGGCACCAACCAGAACCCTGATGGTTTCTGCTCAAACTCGGAGCTGAACGTTTGTTTGATTCTTTCAGCAAGAAGAGGAGAAACGACGGCAGAAGATCGAGAACTGGGAAAGCATGCAGCAGGGGAAGAGCTGCAGAGGAGCCGGGGTGGGTGACTGCTGGTTATCAGAACTAGACGCTTCACAGAACATCTGGTTCTGAACAGGGATGGAGAGACAGGAGAACAGAACCAGCTACATTCAGTTTGTTCTGTCGGTTCTGCTCTGAAGTCTTGATTAATGTGTCTCAGCTGCAGACCAGTGAAGAGGCCAGCTCATCATCATCAGAAGTACGGAAACCAAAGACAGACAAAAAGCCTCTACGCAGTAACGGTAAGTTCTGCACCGCATCAGAACCATTGGTGTTTGTTATTTCCACAGACAATCTGCTGCAGGTGGGACAGAAGGTGGACTCTGCTGAGAAGGACGAAGATGGTTTCTGTGTCACGTCTGAAACAAAGATCCAGCAGTCTGCGTTCTGGTCCACTCTGTGTTTGAGTAACGTGTCCTGGTTCTGTTTCAGACTACAACCCCCTGATGGGCCGAGGAGAGAGCTCCTGCTCCTGGAGACCTGGGAGGAGAGGACCATCAGCAGGTGGATGAGGTTAAATGTTGGAGGTTCTGGTCTCATGACCTTTGACCTCTCAGCCTGTAAAACTCATTGACTGTTTGGACCAAGCTGACAATGAACACAAGTGACCTTTGACCTCTGACCCCCACAGGTTATACTTGTTTAAAAATCAGTTAAATAAGTAAAAACTCACAAAGAAAAACTTTAAAGAAATCTCAGATCCAGAGCAGGAAGAAAACACTTGATTCTTTCATGACAGAAACAAACGAGTTCTGCCGGGTTTCCACCTGGTTCCAATCCAGAGTTCTGACCAGTTCTGAAGAGAGGAAAATGATTGAGTGGGACGGTTCATCACAGAACCAGGACACGGTTCCCTCCTGATCCAAAGATGTGGTGACGCAGAACCAAATTCAATCAGTGTCAGACTGACTTCATGGAGGGAAAACTCACCTTCGACCTTTAGGATAAAATCCTTCACCAACCAAACGAACACTTCCTGAAAAAATGCATGGCGCCAGCCCCCTCACTCGTGGCCCCGCCCCCTCATGCCCAGCCCCGCCCCTTCACACGTGGCTGTTTCCAACAAATGTTAACTCTTGAGTTCTGAAGGTTTTGGTCAAACCGTGAACTAATCATCCCCTGTGATACGTCAGAGCCCAGAGTGTGTTGAGGATGACGCTCAGCTACTACCACCAGACTTCAGCTCCACACCTGGAAAACTGACTGAGGTAGACATTTTTGTGCTTGTTAAAGGTCAGTTAGTTGTGGTGGCCATCTTGCATCAGGTCAACACCTAGCTGAACGTTCAGTGAGTACTTTCTGAGCATTTCATTCAAATCTGTCCAGTTGTTCATGAGATGTTTTGCTAACAGACCGACCAATGAGCATACACAGACAAACCAGGTGTATGGGTCTCTGAACGTTTATATTCATGTAAATTTGCAGCCCCACAGCTAACGGAGCGGTCGATCTGTGGGCTGGATTATGATCTTCCACAGATTATGATCTTCCCTGCAGGCTGCAGCTTTCATCTTGGTTTGAGGCTTGTTAAACTCGTTAAGCCTGCAAAGGATGATTTCATCAGAACGTTTCTCTGCATCACTCAGAGGTTCTGAAGGAAAAGTTAAAACCTTCCTGCAGCTTAAACAAACTCCGATCTTCTGTGGTCTCCAGCTGAGGCAAAGGGGGACAATGTTTCTGTCTGTGTGTGTTTTTGCGCCCGTTAGCAAAGTGTCATGAACCAGTGGAGAGATTTGGATGAACGTCTACAACAGATTAACGTCTGTAATCAACCCAAGATGGCCGCCACAGCCAATCAACATTTCAGTCAGTTTTTCAGACACTGAGCTAAAGTTTAGTGTGGTAATGGAAGAGAATGTTCCATAACAAAAACTGTGGGTGATCAACCAAACACTCTGAACTTCAGAACTCTGTCCTGAAGGGCGGCGGGTGATAGGCATTCCTTTAGTTTAGTACTGATAATCAAATGTTAAACAAAGTTGTTTAAAACATGAAATTATTTAACGAAGTGTGAGCCTATGTCCACTTACGGCGCTGCTTGATAATTTGAGTATTTTCTGTGTTTGAACTTCCTGTTTGGGGTCAAAGGTCAGGTTCTTGTGCAGTTGGAAGCTTGTCTTGAAGCTGCTCCTGGAAATGGTTTTTAACCAGCAGGTTTGGCCGATCAGGTCCTCAGTCAGTGTTTTGGTTTGATAACCTTCAGTAGTGATTAGTCATGACGTCCATCACGGTCTCAACGTGTGACGTCTCGCAGTTTCATGTTTAAAACTACAAGAACGTCCTCATTTGTTGTTTCTGTTTATGCCATAGTCGAGTTTTTTTTTTTTTTTTCTTCAGTGAAACACGTCGACCAGCACAGAATTATTGAGTTGGACTCGTGAAGTTAGCGTAACTCTTGACTGAGTATTGCTGAAGGCAGAATTGTTTCTGAAAGTTTGTGCAATAAGATGAAAGAGAACCGTTTAGTTTCAGACGGGTCCTGCTCCAACACGCCTGCTTTAAATGGAACTCGGACCTCGTTAGGTTCTGCAGAGGTCTGTTAACGACCCGGGTCCTGCTCCAACACGCCTGCTTTAAATGGAACTCGGACCTCGTTAGGTTCTGCATAGGTCTGTTAACGACCCATCAGATTGACGCAGACGAGTCAGAGCAGAAAACACCTGGAGGACAGCGGCCCCCGGGTCCCCGACAGGAAGTAACTTCATGCTGTTAAAGTTTCGATTCAACAAGTTTCAAATAAAACAGATTCAGTTACGTTCCAATAAAGAAAACATTTGGTTTAGAAGAAAAACAGTTTCATTATTTAGAAATGAGACGTTACATAAAATGTTACAATTCTTTATTTTTTTTTAAAGCAGACAAACCGGAAACTTCTTGTCTTGTTTTCTGAACCAGTTAAACATGTAAAAACTGTTTGATTTAAATAAAACTTTCATTTGGACTGATTTTGTGTGAGCTGCTCTTTATTCTGTCCACTCTTTAAACTTTTAAGCGTAACCAAAAACTGACGTTAAATCTTTACAGAGAAATGTTTAATATTTTTTGAGTTCAGAGAATTCTTTCATTTCTATTCTGAGACAGAATGACGTTAAAATAAAACTAACTGAAAACTAAAAATTAACAAAATATTTTCTTTAGGGTTAATTTTAAATATAAAAATTTTAAGGGTAATGTTTATTAATTCATTCAACCTTTATTTATATATAACCTTTATTTATTTATTTAGTTAGTTTTTACGTAAATTTCATATGAATGTTTATAGAAAAACTAAGTGGGGAAGAAAAATCTTCAGCTTATCATTTTACGCAAGTTTAAAAATAAAGATTTGTTGAATGTTTTTAATGATAGTTTTTTTGTTTTTTTCGTAGTTCTGATCAACGTGTGACGTCATCACGGAGCCGGCCACAGCGTAGCTACGGAAAGCGTGTTAGACCAAAAATCTTGTAAACCTTCCTATATCGGCGATAGACATTTATCACCAATTTAAGAGAGAAATCAGCCGTGAATCATTAAAAAAAATCTGAAATAAAACAAAAAGAGGAAGATTTGTCGATGAGTGGAGAGTCCGTCCGTGTTGGACAGCTAGATGATCGGTGGGAGGCAGCGGAAGATAACGGTTCAGGTGGCCGCTTCAAGGAGACAGACCGCTGCGATGCTACGTAGGCATCTGGAAGAAAAGGGCTTTTAGTGGAGGCAGTTTTCTGGAGTCACTGCTACTCCGTTTAGCCGTTTTTAGGTTTTCTATTTTAGCCTCTGGATTTTAACTAATTTACTTTTTACACCAAAATTGTTTAGCAAACTAAGGATTTAAACGGAGTTTTGTGGAATGGCAGGTCGAAGTAGGAGAGCGTGGTTCAGTGTTCTGTTGGGTCTGGTTGTCGGCTTCACCCTGGCTTCCAGGCTCATTTTACCCAAAGCCACCGAGCTAAAGCGAGCCGGACAGAAGCGGAAAGTCAACCCTGCAGCCTGTGGGCTGAACGGGGCTCTGAGAAAGGAGCACGGCGGGGCTCCATGGGCGCCACAAGGGAACGGTTCACCGACCGACAAGCCAGGCTCCGGGAGCAACAATTTCCTGTTCGTCGGTGTGATGACGGCCCAGAAGTACCTAAAGAACCGAGCCGTGGCAGCACACAAGTACGTCACTGTTTTATCTGAAACGATTACAGGGTTTTAATCCAAACTAAAGATGTTTTTATGAAAAAGTTCCCCGGAAGGACGGACTGTTCAACTCAGGTCTGTAGCTCACTAAGCTAACGGCTTAGCAGAAACACGTCCTCCAAAACCTTTTGTCATAAATATCCAGTTGTTTTTGTCTTGAACTTTTTTGAATTTACCTTTTTATAGTAAATACCAACAAACTTCGATTTAAAGTGTCACATATAATGTCAAGTTACAGGAAACTAGCCATTTTAAAATGATCACTTCTTAAATATACACTCCCTAACAAATCCATTCTTTCAAGTTTTTTATACTTTATAAAGTGATGCCATCTTCTATCTGAAGGAAATTACCTTTCTGTCCTATGTTGTGTGTTATCCCTTAAAATTTTACAAAATACAAATCAGTAACAGGAAAAAAGTACAATAAATACAAAGATAATTTCAATTGAAAATAGAACACAAGAACATACAAGTTTACTTATGACAAAAACTAATACACCATGGCCACAATGTCAGAATACTAATAGGGGTGGGCGATATGGCTCAAATATAATATCATGATATTTCAGAGCATTCTGACGATAACGATAAATTTCGTGATATAACAAAAAAAAAACAAAAAAAAAAAAAACAGAAATCATAGTTATTTATTTGACAAAATTAACTTAACATGTTGCTTTGCAGTATAATATAAAAACTAAAACAAACAAAAAAACAAGGGTTAATTTTACTGAAATTACTTTATTTAGTAAAGTATTCAGTCTCAAAGTATAAAAATAAAAGTGATCCTTTTGTTATTTAGATTGAAAATGTATGCACAAAACATAGATAAACAAAATCCACCACAAAAACTAAATTGCAGGTGAAGTTTTCCCAAAATAACTAAATAAAATGAAGCTTACGATCTGTTGGGCATAAATGTAACATAAAA
Organism: Nematolebias whitei; assembly: GCF_014905685.2. Lineage (NCBI taxonomy): Eukaryota > Metazoa > Chordata > Actinopteri > Cyprinodontiformes > Rivulidae > Nematolebias > Nematolebias whitei. The sequence goes on along the minus strand of NC_056499.1, from coordinate 14,970,220 downwards.
GAAACGTATGTTGCTTTTAAACGAGCTATAACTTCGAGAACAAGGTGATCAGCTGACCCTGAAGCTTGTTGGTGTCTCAGCTTCCTCTGTTTCTGCAGGAATGATTCATTTCTCTGATGCTCTGTCTTTCATCACCTGACTCTGTTCTTGATCATTGGACTGTGAAACTAAGAGAAAGACCTGTGTGTGTTTGTACCGGCAGTTTAGAGCGGGGGAGACGAAGCCAAGAGCTGCGTCCACACCGGCAGCTCAGAATGGGGAGGGGGGCGGGGGAGAGACAGTTGAGCTGTCTGTACCTGCAGTTTAGAGCTGGATGGAGAGACGCAGCTGAGCCGTACGCTGTTTGTTTTTAGCTTTTTAGCTAGCTAGTATTGCGCACAACTAATTAGCGTTACGCCATTACCGTCAGGTGGAGGGGGGTGCACAGTTGGGTTTAGTCATTTGGCACGCTCAGTTCTGTTAACGGGGCAGGGTGCTTGACGTATTACGTCATGAAACTAGCATATCATGATATAATTTATTTGCCTGGGCAAGATTTTTTTTTACCGGTATTATCGTGAACGATATGATATGGCCCTGCCCTAAATACTAATATACCAAAGTCATTACATCAGAATGCTAATATACCACTGCCACAACATCAGAATGCTTATATATCACGGCCATAACATCAACATTCTAATATACCACAGCCACAACATCAGAAGGGTAATATACCATGGTCACAACATTAGAATGCTAATATACCATGGCCTCAATGTCAGAATGCT